>NC_133165.1:72855310-73160418 GCF_040802235.1 Manis javanica
AAATCAGGGTATTAGCTGAGGATCCCAGGAATCAACAATTTAGCAAACACTCCAGGTGGTTCTTATTTGTCCTTAAATTTGGCAACTTCTGCTTTAGGCCTGACAGAGAGGGAAAAATAGCCATCAAACATTTTATCTGTTGGAGGCAATTCCTGAAGTGAGTGGAGAATTAAACCACAGCCAGAAAAAGAAACTTTTCACATCAGCACGGCAGTTTCTCTCTGCAAAGGGGTACTTGCTGTCTTAAAAAATATGATCTTTAAAACCTACAGCACGCTATGCCATTATCTTCCACTTCACAGAGAGGTTTTTAGATCTACTACATGAAAGATGTAATAAACCACACAAATGCTACATTGAACTACAGCAAATGCAAGGGGAGAATTTAACACCTACAAATATAAAACCTCAGTTTGTTTTTAAAGATCCTTTTCATCCTGAGAAGAAAGAGAGATTTAATCAGTCCTTTTGCAGAAGTTACCCCTGTCAGACTTGTGGCTGCCTTACTTTAGTTCAAAGGGGACAAAGGTAGTCTCTTTCTAAACCAAGTTGAGAAGGGTCAGGAACTAAATAAATGAGCAGCTACCTTTATTTTCATGGATCAAATGATACAAGAGGCATTTCTATTTTGAGGAAATGAAGAACCAGGATCTTCTAAAAGGCTAAATTTAGTTGAACTATGGTTTCTTTTCTGATTGTTTTTTACTTTTCCAATAAAATAACTGAATGAATGAACAAGCAAACTAGCAAATACTTTTAAATAATTTTTTAATTAACTAAGGTATCTTAAATAATTTGATTGAACATGTTTTATGTTTTTCCTGTTACTTACAGGACTTCTCACCTGTGACCGGAGACTGCCTGAGCATTACAAATGGGCTTCTCCTCCCGCCTGAACCCTGGCTGGCCTCAGTAAACCTGACAAACTAAAGAACAAGGAAGAGATCTTGGAAACAGGTGGCTCTAAGCAAGACTTTGTCCTCTCAGAGCAATTCACCCATGAGCTTCCATAAAAGGCTGGATATCAGTGTACTACTTTTCCTCCCTAGCCTCCTGTTGTCCTTTGTTGCCGACTTTATACTAACTTCTTGTCTTTATTTTTGTTCCCTCAACTCAGCTGGAGAGTAATCAAATCAGTTCTGCAGAACTATGATGCAAGACTAGAAAGAAGGCAAACTAATTTGTTTTTGTTACAGAAGTATGTTGATTGAAAACCTGTGTAATAAAATAAAAATGATACAGATGTTACAAACTGCAAGGGCTAGAAGAAGAGGTTTTGAAGTTAGTATCAGAACGGGAGGGCTATGTAATGAACTACTAGTGCTATTAACATTTTTCTTACAGATGCTAAATAAAATAGCCACCTCATTTATAGACTGACCACTTAATTAGATATTTGGGGGTAAGGCTTGGGTGGTTGAAAAAAAAGTGGTGTAGTAAAAAATAGACTTTTTGGAGGGATGTCTATAGGAATTAGAAAAGTAATTCTGAATTCCTCACTTCATCAGCAAGGATTTTCAAATCTGCTTTCACTGATGTTTATTTCCTCTTTTACCATACCAGGCACCCTTTCAGGTCTCTGACTTTTCTTATTTATTATTTTGTCCACAGAGAAATCACTTATATTGTCTATTATCTTAAAATAATTGGCCATCAAGTTTTCCCTAAACTTGACATAGATCGGTGTTCGTCTGATCTAGTTCTTCCACTCATGAGGGAAAAATGAAACCAAGCTTTGGTGCTGAGACATTGACAAAAGCCCTGAGCCACTTGGAACCCGAGCAGCACTCAGAGAGGCAGTTTATGTCATGAACATTAGAGGATTTCACAAAAAGACGAGTGTTTCTGGGCCTAAGGAAGGTTGGAGGCCACAACGGTGACTTGCTTCTCCATCTGCCCTGTTAACGGCCCACATGGTGATGGAGAAGAGTTATTGAACCTTGCAGTCTATGGTATGTTGCAGTTAGAGAAAGTTTGTGAAGAGTTTATGAAATTCCATCAAATGTCCTTCTTTGACCTGGTTTTACAGCTATCCAAAGCCATTATCCCACAATTCCATGAGTATAATAGTATTTACAAAATCTCTCGTAATTTGGAAATACTACAAATCTACCTTCTGTTATCACAGGACCTGAAGGGACTACAAATATAAAAGAAGTGAGGTAAAGTAGTGGCCTGGAAAATCACTAATATCACATTGTTATCCACAATGGATTAGCACAGATTACATAACAGATGTAAAATAAATTGAAGAAAATCCGGCAAATCTATAAAGTGTAGTAAACAAGAATTCAAGTATTCATTGAGCACCTAACACAGTCAGTGCTATGCTAAGTGCTGTGGGATAAATATATAGGAGTATAAAATATGATGCCTGCCTTCTAGGTGTTTAGATCCAAGAAATGTATTGTGATAATGCATTTATTTCATCTATCCTTCCATAGATAATCACTTCTCTTCTTGGTAAGAACTTGGCTTGAGAGCATTATACTCAAACATTGTCTGCAGCCGTCAGCCCCATGAATGGAGCCAAAGAGTTCATCTGATTCCCTGTGGCGTGTCTTTTCTGCATCCATTTCCCAGATAATCCAAAACTTATGCCTTTAGAAACAGGAAAACATGTGCATGGATAAGGATACCAACAGAAATGGACCAAATAAGTATTTGGCTTCTCTGCTTTCAAAATACTCTTTTTGATATATGAAATGGTGGTTAAACATAGTCTCTATAAAAAGTATCACCAGATGTATAGATATATGTTTGAGATATAATATATTATTTTAGCAAAACTGGATAAACCATGATGAGTATTTTTGGCCTCAGTTAATTTTAAGTCTTGATAAAATTTGCCAGAGCAGTTCTATGGACTTTTGCTATGTACATGCAAATTCAATAAATCTTCCTGTCTATGATCCAGATTTTTGTTTTATTGTACAAACATGCAGGTTATTTTTCATGAATCCCCAAACTGGCTGTATGTATATAATCTTTTAAAATTAATATAAATATGTATGTTTTCACATTTCAACTGACACTAAGTTAGTTCTCGCTGCCAATCTCTCTTCCTCTTCCATTATGTCTGTGAGATTGGGTTGAGGGTTTGCTCTCTGGGATCTGAACTACCGTGTGTGTGCTATTACAACAGCACTGATGATACTATCCTTTAATCGCCTTCCCTCTCATCTGTTTTTTTCTCATTTGACTTTGAAACCCTAAAACTTATCATTTGTCACAAGGTAAGCATACAATAAATACTAAATGAACAATGAAATGATACCCTCCCCTGAGAAGATCAAAATTTCACTGGGCTCAAAGATATGTATATAACTAACTAAAATGTAAAGCAAAATAAGATGAAAGAGCCATTATTTATTAAGACTAGAGAGATATACTGTACTCTTTTATTTGATGTACTCTTTCATAGAAGATCAAATTATTCTTGCAAATGAACATCACTACATAAAATATTTGTTGACAGAATTTCACAAAGATAATTGCAGAGAACTTTTTTATAAGTATGCAATTTTCCTGATACGTATTCTTTCTCTTAAAATATAAATTATACACATATGAATTTTAAAATATTAACAGCATTTTACAATAGTTACCCACATAAATATAATGTAATTAAAGGAAATGAAAAGTCTTCAATTTTCTTTCTGACTTTGGATATATCTGGGAAAATTGGTTTATCTAAAGTATATCTAAACTTGACCATAAGCTAAACAAAGTTGTGTCATTTAGTTCCAAAAAAAGAAAGGAAAGAGGGAAGAGGAAAATCATAGGGAGTGGGGAATAAAGAAAGGGAGAAAGGAAAGAGGAAAGAAAAGAAAAAAACTTTCACAAAGAGTCATGAAAAGGTAACCTCACCGTATATAAAAAGAACCTTAGGCAAATATTTGCCAGATTAGTGCTTAAGCTCTTCAAAAGGATACTTAATTTCTATTTCACCACCACAGTGGTATTACCAAAATAAACACAGTGGTTAGAGCCAGTGTTTTTACTTTTTGCACTATATACCAAATATCACAATATTTACTAAGTACAAATGAATCTTTAGAAGCTAGCAGACTTTTTTAAATCTTGAAAATCTGCTTATATTTCTCTTTCCATCATAGCAGGTTTCCTGCGATTACACAATCTTGTCTGGTTAATTTTAAACCAATGACGGCTAAGAAGGCCAGGTTCTGTTATTTAACAAATACGAGTTTAATCCTGATTTTGTGAGTTTGAGCCATTGGCTCCATTTTTACATAAAATAAAAACTTCCTCTTTTTAAAACAAACTAGAAAGAAGATTCTTCTCCAGAAGATGTATCACTTTATTCCTCCAACCTATTGGACTCAAGCCTTCTTGCTCAGGAAAAGCAACTTTCCAGGTGGTGAATGACTCACGTGACTACCATGCCTCAAGTTTCTTTCATCCTTTTAAAAATTCTTCATAATGGTTACTGTTGTCCATGGTCAAAACTCAATTCTTTTTTAAAGAAAACAAAACCCTTATTCTTATTTATCATGAAGCATTCAGCAACATAAATCAATATCAATTAAGTTTCAAAATAAATGAAATGTAAAAATAATAGTTATATTTCACAAGGAGATCTATATATTTTCTGAGGACCACGGCCTAATTTTCTTAAGAAATTTGCAATTTGGGGGTACTTTCTGTTGAGGGATTGTTAAGAGCATTGGCTTCAAATCCTGACTCCAATAATTACTTGTTACGGGACCTCAGGAAAGTGACTTGCTGTATTTAAGCCTCAGTATCTTTATCTATAAAATTGGGTGATAAATACAACTACTTCATAGAAGATTACATAATATTTAGGAATATTAGACTCATTATTGACACAAAATTCCCTAATAAAATGGAATAATTTTTATCATGATCATTATTATTCTTTCTAATCCATGCCTCAAATGTAAATGCAATTTGCCTTACCTGCATGTTTTATCATGGAAGTTCCAGTTACTAACACCTACGTTTTAGGTTAATTTCTTTAAAAGTAGAACCAGCGGCAAGAATTTTAGTGTAAATAGTTTATTTGGGAGATGATTTCAGGAGGCATCAGTAGGAAAGAGAAACAGATGAAGGGGAAGAAAGAAGAGGAATCTTGAAAATATTAACCAAAGCACATACAAACTTAAACAATCTGCAACTTTGGAGATACTCTTCAAGTTAGCTTTAGGATATACAAGATGCAGAGTATGAATGGTGCACTTTAAAAGACTATTCAGATGACTGAAAGGAAGAAGTATACCTCTTCTTCAGAGATAATATCCTAGGATAGATCTCTGCTTAAAACTTTATCTAAGGAAGTAGCATTATGGAAAATAACTTGACAATAGTACCTACTAATCAGGAATGTGTCACTTCCATTTCCTATTCTTGTTTAATCATCGTTTAGTAGACAGGAAATGTTATCATGATCATATTGAAAGACTTGTAAAATACAGAAACTGAACGTCCTAACCAGCTACTTCTCACATCCTATATCCTGGGAAATTAGTGTCACTCTTGTGCTCTGTTCATTCATATGCAAAATTAAGCCTTCCTATGATAATTACCACCTTCCTTTATTTATAGGAGACCTGTAACTTTGTGAATAATAAAGGGCATCTACTTGCCAGTTTTCTATAAATACAATAAAAATTGTTGTTAAAACCAATGGTTAATTTTGAAAATAGCTTACGATAATAAATAGGAGTGCCATTTACATGCTGAAAATGCCGAAGGGAAACTATACAATGAAAAGGCTGTAATCATGATCTCTTTATTAAACTCAGCCCATAATTTCCAATGTCAGAATTCTATATCAGTATGGTTCATGATAATACCCATTTTGTTAATTTTGTGTATTATAAAAACGACTAAAAAAATGCAAGTGCAACTGAATGAACAAGCATAGGTCTGAAATCATGAAGTTTAATTCATCTCCTCTATTAAAGGGAATAGTACTTTGGCTAAAGTGAGTTAATGCTTTTGGAATGCTCTTGGTCTTCTTTTTAAAAATATTTGAAGGAATTTTATGGCTTCATAAATTTATCTTATATAATATCTTTCAATCTGGAAACTTGGATTTTATTGTTGGCCCCACTATTGGTTTAATGACAATAATCTAGTTACATATGTTCCTCCTGCCTTCCTTATCCACTCTACTTTACAGGGTTTTTGTAAAGGCAAATATAAGTGAACCTACTCCTCATTCTCATTTTTAATAATTAAAAATTCAACGGCTCAGTAAACCTCCACTTTAAAGTATAGTGAATGAATACACAAGTAATGTTCATTTGAATATCCAGTTCTTTTTCAGGCTTACTGATCTCTGATTTCTAAAATTTAACTGACTCAAACAGGCTGTGATCTGGCATTATCACTTTCTGTGTGGAACTTTTGCTCACCATTATTCTCCCAATTTCTTAGGTTTCTGCTACTACTCGTAAGTCATTTATTCATCAAATGTGTTTTAGTATATACTATGCATCAGGTATTGTTACAGCTACTGGAAATGCAGGAGTGAATAAAGCATATACAGTAAATGTGAATAAAACAGTTTTTCATAGAGCTTACACAGTTTTTCAATCTTCCAAGATTCCAAATAAGTTCCAAGTTATTGTTAAATTAGAGAAATTTCACCAGGAATGGTGAATTCTTTGGCTTACAGATGACAAAGAATAAGCTTGACTAATTTCAAAAGAAGGGTAATTTATGAAATTAAGAAGCCACAGTTTCTTGACTACCCTGCCAGTAGTCATGATCCAGGACTGAGGGGCTTTGTTTAATCACATGTCTGTACATACTAGAATTATCTACCCTCTATTCATCAATATTGCTTCACTCTTTCCCCTTAGCATATAAATATTGTTATATTTTTCCAATATTAATAAAAAGAGAATTCACCATGGCCTGTCTCCCTCTCCATCTATAGGTATTTTCCTCACACTTATTTTCACTCCTCAACTCTTCTCTCTCTCCAGTCTGCTGCAGCCCTCTCTCATTCATAACTCTGAACATAATAGCAAAGGCAGCTCTATTTGTGTCTCTCAGGGTAACCTTAAAATTCATTCCGGGTTATTTTCCTTTGCCCTTTGAAGAAAACTTTGGACAAACCCATGGCTGTTCTGCTTACTATTAAGTAATAAATGGCCATGCTGTTAGTTCATTTCTCAAACTCAGTCTCTATTCAGTAATTAGATTGTCTTGTCCAAGTTACTCATCAAAACTCCAAATCTGCTTTTAGCAGTAAGCATTCTCTCCCTCAGCGACAGCCTGCTTCAGGCCTTCTTCTTCCCTGTGGTGCGTGACTGGTGTGACTGAGTGGGCAGAAGGAAGCATGAACAGGAAAGAGGAGGCAAGATAACGGGAAAAGTCTTACTTGAATTCGAACCATCATTAATTAGTTTGTACTCTCTGGACCTGCTCATATTGAAAGCCAGTTCAAAGATGCCCTTCACTGGGGACCTCTCTTCTTGCATCCCCACTCCCCAGGGTCATGTCTCTTGATTCTGGGTAGTTACTTGCGAGACTATTTGACAAGCACTCACCATCAGACCAAGCATCACGACTACAGAGTCAATTACCTCTTCTGTTAATAGCGTATCCTCTGTGTCTTGCACTGCACTTGCACACAGTCATTTCTCATTAAATACTGGGTGAGTGAATGAGTGAAATATGACCTCCATATTACCAAATTCAATGGTCACTTCCTGCGTTTAACTAAATTAACCTTGAAACACATTTTGTGCTATTGGTTATACTCTCATGAAATTTTCTCCTCCCTTCTTATAGGACACCTGTCTTCTGCTTTTCTCTTTTCTGGTTCACACTCTCAGTCTTTATGAAGACTTCTCTTCGTTTGACTACTCCCTAAATGCCAGTGTTCTCTAGAACTAAATATATAACTTTTCTTTTCACTATATACAGTTCCCCTTAAATGATTTTCTTGGCTTTAAATAAAGAGTTCATAGTTCTAGCCGAGAACTTGCTCCTAAGGTCCAAATCCACATATTCAACTGCCTACACGATATCTACTATCTCAAGAGAACTCAAACTCCTTGCGTTCAGATTTAAATGTATCATCTTTTCTCTAAGATCTATTCTAGTCCTTGATTTCTATAATGTGGGAAGTGGCATCATTAAACACTCAGTCTCTCTGGTTAAAAACCAGGAAAACTATACTAAACTACAGCTTTCTCATTCAAAACTCATATCTAAGTGGTTCCCCAAGTTATTTACATTTGATCTTCTATACGTTTTTAATACATACCTCCTCTTAATTTCCACAGCCTTATTTTGGGCCCTTATCACATAGCAACTCAGTTATAACAACAGCCTTCTCCCAACAGGTCCCCCACCTCTTGCAATCTATCCCCTGTGCTGCTGCTAGTGTGATCATTCTAGGACTCAAAGTTAATACCAGCTCCCTTGAAACAGCTTTCTACATGATGTTCAAGATAAAACACAAACTCCTCAGCCTGGATCAGAGGGCCCTTTATGATCTGCCTCTGACCTATCTCCCTGGCTTCAATTTTAACCTGTTTCCATATTAAGAGCCAGACTCAAGTACTGTAGTTCCCCCAAAGCAGCCATCTAGTTTTACAGTTCTAGGGCAGCAGATTTTTTTCCCTCCTTCACCTTTTTCAGCTTTTAAAATTCTAAATAATATATCATTTTATTTATCCTAGAATAGTAAATAGGCTTTAGGCTAACTCTTCTCACACTTTAAGACTTCTGTTAAACAAATACTTCCCTGAGAAGAATGCCTTTTACCTCTTCAGAAGTAGGTTTTCCCGTGTATTTCCACAGCTCCATCTGCATACCTCGATTTTAGGACTGAGAAGGTTGCATTGTTCTTTTTGTGTTATTTCCCCATATTTGTATTTCTTTATTGTTAAGTAACTCGGTAAAGGTAATCAGCTAGTGCTTTGAGGTGTGTGATGTGGAGTCAGATGATGGATGGAATTCTTTCATTGCTATTTAACAACTGCTTACTTATGAAAAAGCAAGTCATTTACTTTATTGTTCCTCAGTTTCTTCATCTGTAAAATGGGTATAACAATATGTCCTACCTTAGAGAAATATAAAAGGATGAAAGAAGCTTATATACATAAAGTTCTTACAATGCATGAGAAATTTCCTCAAGTATTGGTTGAGCTAATGGATCAATGAATGAACAGAGGGGTGGATGGTTAATTTTTAGAAAATTATAAACATTTGAAATACACCTATGTATTTCCTATGAGAACAAGCTCCAGACCCCATCCACAAATTAAAATAGGTTGCCCCTGTTATGCCCTCTCACATAATCTAGTTCTTTTCTTCATATTATTTATTATAATTTATCAGAATGTATGTTTTAATTACTATGTATGTGTTTTTTCTCATGTCTATATTTCTCACCCAAATTGACATGATGTCAAGGCATGTTCACTGTTTGCTCAGTGCCTAGCACAGTGTGTATAGTACATAATAAGTGCTCAATACATATTAATTAAATGTGTAAAGGCATAAAGCAAATGAGTAGAATTCATTTTTCTTAGTTGAGGTCAAATTCTGCTTAGAAACTCTCAGGGCCTCTACAGCATCCTAATAAATAGCAGTTATTATACTATTAATATCAAATTATACAATCCAAAGTTTTTCTCCATTCTAGGTTATTCATATGAACTTAGTATTAATTAGAATTCACTTTTCATTATTCAAATGTCTTTCCATTTCTGATTTGTTAATCATAATGGATATGTTTTACTTACAACTTATCTCAAATATGTTTTCTGAAAGAGAAAAGAAAGAAAAGATGAGAAAGGGAAAGACGAGAATGGATTATTGTTGATTATAGTGAAAGTAAGAATCTATAATATTCATAAAGCTTGGGAACAGCTTGCCAAGAAAGTTCCCATGAAAGCACTATGGAGGTTCCTCAAAAAACTAAAAATAGAAATACCATTTGACCCTGAAATTCCACTCCTAGGAATTTACCCAAAGAAAACAAGGTACCTGATTCAAAAAGACATATGCACCCCTATGTTTATCGCAGCACCATTTACTAGCCAAGATATGGAAGCAACCTAAGTGTCCATCAGTAGATGAATGCATAAAGAAGAGGTGATACATATACACAATGGAATATTATTCAGCCACAAAAAGAAAACAGATCCCACCAGTTTCAACAACATGGATGGAACTAGAGGGTATTATACTCGGTGAAATAAGCCAGGCAGAGAAATACAAGTACCAAATTATTTCACTTATTTGTGGAGTGTAATAACAAAGCAAAACTGAAGGAACAAACAGCAGCAGACTCACCGTCTCCAAGAAAGGACTAGCGGTTACCAAAGGGAAAGGTTTGGGGAGAAGGAGGAGAGAAGGGGATGAAGAGGCACTATAACTGGCAATCACAGCATAGGTAGGTCACAAGGAAGCATGGAGAAGACAACTAATGACTGTATAGCATCTTACTATGCTGATAGACAGTGAGTACAATGGAGGGGGAGGCTTGATTATATGGGTGAATGTTGAAACCACAGTGTTGTTCATGTGAAACCTTCATAAGATTGTATATTAATGATATTTTAATAAAAAAATTGCCATGAATGCAAATGTTAATTATAATACTAGCACTAATAAGAGACATTTGCTTAATATTTTATAATATATAAAGTGGTTTTATCATATACATTTCCTCATCTAATGTTCACAACAGCCCCAAGGGCAGTTAACAGATGGATTTTTAGTCCACATTTCACATATGGATCAATTTAGGCTCAGAGAAATTGCATGACTTGCTCAAGTTCTCATAACTGTTGTATTGGCCAGCTATGACTCAGATACAGATCAGCTTTGCCAAGTCCATTGCTCTTTAAAGGATGCCATAGCTCTTTCTTCAAAAGTGAAATTTCTGAGTGTGATTGTAAAAACAAAACTAAAGCAGGAATAGAGTTTTAATTAGTATTTCTTTTAGAGGAACAAGTAATAGGATCTGCTCACCACATTAAATACCAAGAGGAATGAATTTCCGTGTACCCATACCATTGAGCTTATTCAAGCTACGTTGAGATACTGAAACAAGTTATACCAGCCATTTCTGAAATAAAGTGAAGACCATTTTTTGAATTCTATGTTTCATTAGATGCAGATATAGTATTTTATATAGCGCTTGTTAAGTGATAATGCCTAAAGCAGATCATGGTTCAATTGCAATGAAAACTGAAGTAAACAACATGAGTGATTTCTGTAAATCTAACCACCGAAAACCACACCCTTTGGCAACTTTCCTAAGACTTACAAGAAGACAATGGGGTAGATTGTGTTAAGAGAAAATTAAAAAATAAGCATTAAGTTCTGTGCCGAGATGTGTCAAAAGATAGAATCCCGATTTTAAAAAATAATGAATAAAAGTACTTAAACTTATGTAAGCTACCCCTCTTTTCTTTACCATTTCATTTTTTTGCACACATTCAACATTTTCCTGTTTTATGATTACCAAGTGAAAGGCATAATTCTAAACAGGAATGAGCTTTCAGTTAAGTCCAACTTAATATTTTTGAAGTATGGAGTCATACATATGTTAAATTGAATCCCACCTGCTAATGACAACTATTAGCTATGAGAATGAAAGCAAACTACTTAAACTTTTGATAACATAACATAAAAGGCTACTGTCAGCATTAAACAAGATGACATATTCATTATCCATTTTTTTGGTCAGAGTCTACTTTGTATCAGACACTGTTCAAAGTACCTAAGATACAGTAGTGAACAAAACAAAACCCCTGTACACACAGCTTTCACTATGGTAAGTGTGAAATAAGGAAGTTCCTGCCATAATACATGATGCATGAAGAGTACATAAGAAACATTGATTTTCTTTTTCAGTTCTCTCCATCACACCATATGAAATCTTTAGTTCCGTGTTAATAAGAAGAGTGTGGACTAAGCCTACTGTACTTAAGCAATATTGGCAGTAGCTATCTCTGAAAGTGGAATAAAGTTTCTATTAAAAATAATACTGGTTAAAGGTGTATTTAAGATGAGTCCCACTCAGCCAAGAAACTGCTTATTCCTTTGTATTTGCTACATGTTTAGAGAAAACACACATACACACATACACACACACACACACACACACACAAACAATAAATGGCCCACAGAATAAAACCAATCACCCCGTTTTGATTAGCCTGGTCATCTACGTGGACTAAGGCACCACATTTAAAGCTAATAAAGAATAGTCAATAATTGTCATCAGTTTTGAACATTCATTCTGTCAGTGAATATGAATCAGGCCATTTCCAGGAATCAGTCACCAACCTTCTGTCTCATGTACTCATCCACGTGCTGCTGGGGGTAGGAAAGAAAAACAAAGCAAGAATAAGTATCTATCGATGTTATAAAGAAAAAAGAGCCAAAAATTGGCAGCTAATTGAAAATATGAAGTAAAGAAAAATTGAAATCATGTTAATATCAAGAATCTTCAACTTTTTGTCTGGGGTGGGTTTACTTTTATGCTCCTACAGGGAAATTAAGAGACAAGGAAAATAACTCTGGCGATCTTAGTTAACAGATGGATTTTTATATGGGTGGTTGTAGCTGGTATCACTGGAAAATAAATGTACAAGTTGAAATGCAAAGTAAAGATACAAAAAGAAAGGAAAATTTCTGCCATTAACCTCGAATCCATAAAGTATGAGGAACAGAAACTATGGTATGTGGATCACTCATATTAACCAAATTACAGTGTGGTGAATCTAATAATCACTATAAAGACTGATTTTAATTGTTGTGCTAACTTAATGCACACAGTTGGGAATATTATTAAACAGTTAAAGCATCTCAAAACTTCAGTCAAATTTATTTTGGCTGATTTGATTGTTTTATATGCAGATGTTAAACTAGAAAGTAAATCAAGTTAAAGGAAGATGTGAGATTAAGGAAGGAGGCAATCAGACTATCCAGGGTGATGGGGACATGACGCAGGACAGCAGTTTGGTAGCAGACTAGAAACCAACAATCTGATTTGAGCAGGAGGACAGGAGACTCCAAGATAAATGTATCTAAGAGCAATGCTTTGACCAAACACCTGCTCTAGTTGCTCCTTTAAATGATTTTTGGTGGCCTTTTGGCAAAAGATATAAGTGAAAGTAAACAATTGAAAATGAGACAATTATTAAATCCACAGAATATAAAAGTTGTATGGGAAAGAAATGTAATCATAGTACACAATATGGCTCACCTGTGAAAGCTTTATAGTAATGTAAACTCTAAACATTTGCGTGACCCTAATTAGCTCTACTAAGAGGATAGGAAATGACATAGAATGTGTGTGTTGGGGGACAGGAGATAGAAGTGGAGTGGGGATAAAAGAGACTTAATTCTCATCCTTCATATTGGGAATTGCCTACAACTGTAAAACTAAGAAGTGTTAATTTAAGGATGTTATTTAGAGATTTAAGTTAAGAAAAAGACAATGGTGGGAGTAGAAAAACTAGACGAGGGAGCAGGAATAAGCCTTGTAGACCTACATGACTTTAAAACACTATGCAAGTGTCCTTTAAAAAACTAAGATCAGAAACAAAAGCAAAGACCAAAGCTTTCTAAAGAGTTTGCCACCACTGCTGTAGAGCTTACCAAGGGAAAGAAAAAAAATGCAAATCTAACATAATCTGGTGAATATAATACCTAAGATTGAGTTCATTTAAACATTGTTATTTGAAAATAATTTTTCTTAAAATGCTCCTTTACTGAAATTTTAAAGAATGCTTACATGGTAAGTCTACAATGTGAGAATATACCCCGTCTAACCCTGAAATAACACAGTGTTGACAAGTACACACGTGTTATTTTGTGATGCTCATTCTTATTTTAAGATAAATTCTAGATAGGAAAGAGACAATATGAAGAAGTTTTAAAAGTTCATTGTACCAGAACCGACAAAGAGATTGGGCAACTCTCTCCTTTATTTCAGCAGGCTACTTCCCAAGACCACAAATAAGTCAGCCCAAAATAGATGCTGTTGTCTCACTACCCTGAACCCTGAAAAACCACCGGACACCCCCATCCCCACCAGACTGATCGACACCCACACACAAATGTGCCCGATAGAATACACTCTGTGGTGTGGAAGATGAAATCAGTGAGAGGTGGTAACCGGACAAGTCTTTCAAAGAGGTGTGCCATTCTATCAGTCTCACCCTCTCATTCTATCAGTAATAAAACGCCTAAAAATCTTCAACACTCCCAGGCACTATCCATATAATTGATAAAAACAGCATTGAAAAATTCTTCTGCACAACTACACGTAAAAAGAAGCATTAATATTATGTAACTTAAAAAACAATAAAATCTTTATTTCCATAGCTGTCCTACTAATCAGCAAGGGTTTGATTTGCCAGCAACGGAGATGACTTCTTTATGCTCAGAGAACCACATTCTAATTTGTATTCAAAGAGCAATGTAATGCCCCTAAGACATTCTATTCCTCAAGTATATGTTTTTATTTTTCAATTGTCCCAGTTATCTAACTTTAGACAGTTCTATAAAATTACAAAAGCATGGTGAAGTCTGAAAATGAAATTAAAATGATAAATTTTAACTGTGCTCACAGCAACTGTCTACTTTTAAAAATCAATAAAGCAAATGTCTTATTCTGTGGAATTCATGTTTCTCACTTTTTTAATAGCTGATATTTTCTATTCTTAAGTGAGACTGGTTTTCATTGAAATATTACAATCACAGAATCAGAAGTGATTCAAAACTCATGTATCAACTTCCAGATTTCTTAAGGTTAAGAAGTGAAGGAAAATGTTTATATCTGAGGTAGCCTTCTTAAAATAATTTAACATTGTATCTATCCATCCATCTCCCCAACTAATAAAATGATGATGAGAATGCTCCCCAAAAATGGTTTTAAAAGAAAAAAAGGCTGTTAATATAATGAAATTCTCTTGGTATATGTCTTAACCTTCATAAAAGTAGAAAATATTCATTCGTTCATTTGTAGCCTTTTTGTTGAAAGTAGTATTGTCTGCTTCATTCCCAGCCCTATAAATGTTTTGATATTTGTGTCTGATTCCAAGTTCATTGGAACTGTCCTTTCTCCTGTCTTTTGAGACCTGACTGTTTGATCTTTACTTCTCTATCTCTCTCTGTCTCCTTCTCTTTCTCCTTCCCAACCCTTGCTTCTCATTCTTTCTCTTCCTCTCTCTGCCTAAATTATTCAGGTTAGTAGCAGTGTTCTTTAAGCCATGAATCCTATTTCGAATTCTGCTATTTTCACTTACATTATCTGATAAATGTTTTGCTATGCAGTTTGATGGTCTATTGAGCATAGACTTATAATTACCATTTTAATGGATGTAAGAAATATTACTGTTGATAGAGCACAATTATTAAAATGTTCCCTTAATGTTGCCTCTTTATTGTTTTGTTTGTTGTTTCTATTTTGCTCCTTAAGATATTACTACATGGGAGAGAAGACATATCTTTATAACAGCTTCTTTTTGGTGACTCTATACAAGAAACAATTCTCCATCCTTAGAGATGCATCTTCCGAGTGTCCACCTTCATGGTTCTGATTACCACCTGACCTTGAGTAAACTCCCTGAGGGTCCCTGGGTTCATGTGTTTTGACCCTGGCTTTCTGTATCAGTGTGGCTATTTCTGGCACAGTTTCCTAAGGAATGATATAATGGGGTGCAGGATGGGTTACAAGTGAGAAAGCATGGGAGCAGAATAGGAATAAGCAAGTAAGCAGAAGATATTAACATTTTCACATATCTGCAGGAAAAAATAATATAGTGAAATATAACCTAAAAATAATTCGAAAAAAATAATGGTAGGGATACGGAATCTACTGACAGCAATACAGACATTTTATTCCTTCCAAATCAAATTTGGATCATACCAACTTGCAAAAAAAAAAGTGAATAGGTAATGAACATGGCCAATACAAGGCAAATGAACAGGGCCTATATATAGTTTCAGTAACAAGTATTAGTTCACTTCCCTGAATGTGTATTTGGCTGTAATGATTTGGATCAATCAGAGAGACTGTTAAAATTAATGTTTAAGCTGTACTGCAGTTTGGTTCAGCCACTGTATAAAGATATAATCCTCATATTTTGTATTTTAACCCCCTTCATTAAAATTTTTTCAGCGAATTTTCAAAGACCAATTGCTAAAGGAAATATGTCTGTCTTTGGAAATCAATGGATGACAGATATAATTTGTTTAACAGATTCCCACTGCATTATTTGTAGGTATTAAAAGGAAACAAAGAGTGACTTTTAAATTGGGCTACTTAATCACATATTAGAAAATCAGGAAGATTTGTTGAATGTAGTTGAAGGCTCATATTCTTTCATGTAATAAAGATTTATTAAAATACTTTTTTTATAAATCACTTTGGTCACCCTGCTAAGAGTCTCCATTCTTAGGAGAGAATCTACAGGGCAAGTGCCTATGGTCTAAGGAAAAGTATGTGAGGCTACCTTCCTGTCATAAGCTCAGAGTCAGTCTTTCCGAGATAGCTTGGTAGTATATCAGGTCTCCTCATTGGCTACCAACTACTCATTAAACTTGCTAACTTCCTTCTCATGATCCCATGATTCTTTTCATCTTTGTTTTTGGATTGGCATAACATATCTACTTCCTGCACAAAGGGGAGTGTGCAAAATAACATAATACAGTAAAGTGTGTATTTGAGACCTGGCTCCCAAATCTACTACCTACTCAATCTTTTCAAACTTGTTCAGATTCTCTGAACTTCAGTTTCTTAATCTACGAAATTGAGTGTTAGTGTCTAATAGGGTTGCTATTGGGACTAAGTGAAACAACTTAGCAAATAAGCATTCTATAAATATTAGCTCTCTTCCTGTCTCCTCTAAGAAAATAACATTTGTTCAAGCCAGAAAGAAACATCAGGCAACCAACTAAAACACAGATGGCTGATGGACTTTATATGTAGAGGCCCAGAGAGCAGGCATTTTAGGTTTGGTGGACCACAGAGTCTCTGTTACAATAACTCGCTTCTATAGTTATAATGCAAAAGTGGCCATAGACAACATGTAAACAAATTAATGTGGCTCTGTTCCAATAAAATTTTATTTGTGGAAACCAAAATTTCAATTTCATATGATTTTCACTTTTCACAAATATGAACCATCATTCTTCTTAGTTCTTGGGACCTACAAAAGCATGATGCACACTCCATTTGGTCCATGGGACATAGTTTGCCAAACCCCGTGCTAGACAATCATCAACAAATGAGTAAGAAGATTGCATAGTATCAAAAAAGACCCAGTTAAAGTAAGAATGGTAGGACAATCAGCATGCTTGGTATCCTTCTTTTCCTAGTTCCAGGGTTGGTTTTGATCCATGCATCCTTTCTTTCCCTAACCTCCCAAAGTGCTCATGTTCTGTGTTGTCACACTAAGGGAACATCTGCGTTGTAACAAAACCCAGTACTCCAATGCGTAAGCAGAGATGTCCCAGACAGAAGAACAGGGTGAGAAGGGCCCTTCTGCTTCTCACCACCGAATTTTCATCCTAAGCTCTTCTCTGGTCATACTTAAGAAGCTCTTGTTTTGAGCTTTTTTTATTGGAGTGGAAAGTTATTGCGACATTACTGACATCCTGTCTTCTGTTGTTCCACATTTGCTTCACTTAAAAACCTCTCAGCTTCTCATGAAGATGACAGGACATTGAAACCAGGACCATGCCATGTAACTGTTTTAAATTTTTTACCATTTTAATATATGTATAATACCAGTAAATAAATATACAATATTAATAAACAAAACTTGGAAATGCTTAGAAAATTGCTGGATACACTTAAACAAGTTTATGCTTTACCAAAGTTACCCAATAAAATGTTCTGTGGAATCAGAAGGCATTGAGCCTTTCTGTGACCTCAGAAATGGTTATGCCTTACACTGTTGTTTCCAAACTTGAAGGATTGCAAAGAGCACCCAAATCCATCCTTATTTTATGACTAATGTACGTATTATGATTCTACAGAGAGCTGTAGAACAGAGGACGTTTTATTTTACTTTTATTTTTCATTTAAGTTTTGTGTGAAACTTGTTGGCTGACAGAAAAATCAAAGGCAATGATGTGGACTTGACAGCAATGCAGGCTCAGCCATTTTCTCCCAAGGGACAAGGATGCTTGCACCAGAGAATGCCAAGATAATCCACAGAAGTGTAAGGAGAAAGTTAAAATTTCTACTTATGTTTACTTTTAATCAAAGCAGTTAAAAAGAACTTAAGGTTCACTAATATTTAATATGTGCTTGACTGGTGTCATAACTTGTTATGTTTGCCAGGTAACCTGCTGTTAAGCCCATAAGCAAGGGATCCTATTACAGAATGGGAGGGAATTCTGCAACATGTTCGTTCCCTCATTGGCTTTTAGCTTAGAGGTTGTTGTAGTTTAAGTTGGCTCATTGTATTTATAGATTAAATTATTTACATTTACCTAAGTCTAACTACAAAATGGACAAAGTGCTTAAAAAGAGTCTGGAAAATAAATTACAAATTGAGACTATTGCTACTCATGCACGTGCAAGCAAACTACAGAGAGAACAGCAGAGCTGACACTTCTGCTAGAACAAGCTGTTCATCACTTATACTACAAGATTAAAGACAAGGACATGCTTATCCAATTTGACAAAAAGTCAGCCAAAGAAATTTAAATGATCAAGAAAGCTATCAAAACAATGGATTTTCTTCACAGTTCTTAACAGAGAGACTTGTTCTACATGCATTTCATACTTTAAGAAATTATCTAAGGATAATGTAAAGCCATCACTACTATAATACATTTTAAAATATGGCTTACACTTTATTTTGACCTTTTAAAATGTCTGTATTTTATGTCATTTTTGTAAGAAATTAGTACATAATTATGTATATATAGTTTATAAATAAACATTTCCCATGGCACATATGTAAAGTCGTTTAAATGGTTTAGCCAATTGAAGGGGGTACACAATCAAAAGAGCTTATAGAAAAAATTTTGAAATAACCAACTTAAACAAATAAATGAAATATCATGAACCATAGATTAATTTCATTCCACGTATATAGTGTCAACAGCAGAAGTGTGTTTAATTTCTGCACCTCAGAGAAGGTATGCTTTTAGATGACCATAAAGGAAACAGACTTGTCTATTATATTCAAATGCACTGTGATACTTACAAACTATTTGGTTTCGGATAAATATCAAAATAACCTATTATCAACCAAAGTAAAAAAAAAACATTTTATAAAACATACAATGCCAATTACAATAGTTTTCTCAAAAAACCAAAATAAATGCAAGATGTGTACATTAAAAACTACAAACATTGCAGAGAGAAGTGAAAGAAAAGAGATCTATTATGTTCATAAATTGGAAAACTCAATATTTTAAAAGTCAGTTCTCCCCAAATTGATCTATAAATTCAATGCAGTCTCACTCAAAATCCCAGCAGGTTTTTTAAAACAGAAATGTACAAACTTATTCTAAAATGTTCTAGAAATATAAAAGACCTAAGATAGCCAAAATATTTTTCTAAAAAGAACAAAGATTTCAAGACTCATAAAACTACATTGATCAAAATAATGTGGAATTGTCATAAGGATAAGCAAATACTGCAAAGGAACAAACTAGAAAGGAAAGAAATAAACCCAGTTATATATGATGCACTAATTTTCAACAAAGACATGAAAGCAATTCAATGGGCAAAAGTTAGTCTTTTCAAGAAATGATGCTGGAATGAATTGGGTATCTGTATGGGGAAAAACATTATCCTTGACCTTTATTTCATGCTCTACACAGAAATTTATGCAAAATGGATCACAGATCCAAATGCAAAAGCTAAATTTATGTAATTATAGAAGAAATGATAGAAAATCTGCAACCTTGTGCTTGGCAAATATCTCTCAGATAAGACACAAAAAAGCATGACACACAAAAACACAGAAATGATCAGTTAAACTTCATTAAAATTAAATGTTTCTCATATAAAAGAATCACCATTATGTAAATGAAAATACAGCTCAAGACTCAGGTGGAGTGAGGGGAAATATCTACAATACATGTATATGACAAACGATTTACACCCAAATTGTTTAAAGAACTCTTACAACTCAGTAATAAAGAAGCAAACAATTAAAAAAGGGTCAAAAAATGTAAAAATTTAGGTCACAAAAGATATGTAAATGGAAGCTAGCACAAGAAATATTCTTCACTTGCCATCAGAGAAATGCAAGTGAAAACCCAAAGAGGTATTACACTTTTATTGAAATGGCTAAAGTTGGAAAGAATGGCATTATCAAGTGTTGATGATGATATGGAACAACTGAGCCAATTCTCACATATTGCTGGTGGGAGTGCAAAATGGTATAGCCTCTTTGAAAAGCAGTTTGTCAGTTTCTTATGAAGTTAAACATACTCTTACCATATGGCTCAGCAAATCCACTCTTAGATATTAAGAGAAACAAAAACATATGCCCACACATATAATATATATTATATATAATATGTACATATATTATGTACAAATATATACACACACACATACAAATGGTCATAGAAGCTTTGGAAATTAGAAATAATTGAAATATTCATTAATAGGTGAATAGATAAACACATTATGATGTACACCTAAAACAGGATACAATTTGACAACACAAAGGCACAAATTACTGATACATGCAACAACATGGATAAATCTCAAAAATACTATGCTAAGTGAATGACACCGGACACAAAGGAACAGCATTGTGGGTTTCCATTTATAGGAAATTTCTAAAACAGGCAAAACTAATCTCAATTAATAGAAAGCAAGTCAGTGGTCCCTTGGGGTGCTGGGATTGAGGACAGAAGTGTCAACAGCAAAGTTTGCAAAGGAACTCCCTGGGATTATAAAAATGTTCTAAATCTTGATTAGATTATTGATTATCAAAACTCATCAAACTGTACACTTAAAATGGAAGTGTTTTTATTGCATATTAATTATGCCCAAGAAAGTCAATTTTTAAAAATAACCTCACAATATTTACTCATAAAAATTACAGACAGCATATTGTACAGCATACCAACAGCTAGCTGTTGGTTCAAAACCTTGAGAGTTTCCCAGATGAACTCTGAAACCAGCCCCCATATACAGAGGGCAAAGAGACACCAAAGAAAGAGACAGACACTCCAGACTGGAAGGTGGCAGGTCTCATAAGCAAGGAAACTGACATATGAGGCTTGACTTGGGTGACCAAAAGATGAGTAGATCTCTGCTTCTGCCCAAGGCTTAAAAGTTTATGCCTTAACTAGGTTTAGTCATGTACACTATCCAGATGGTCTCCATAACACATTGCCCTCTCAAGGGATTATAAAAATGCTCTAAATCTTGATTAGATTATTGATTATCAAAACTCATCAAACTGTACACTTAAAATGGAAGCGTTTGTATTGCATATTAATTATGCCCAAGATGTGCCATCCATACAATGCCATATGAGTCCCAAACTGAAAACAGCTCCCACTGTGGGAACGGTGGGCAGAGCATACATCCCAAGGACAGGGGAGGAGGTGAGGCACCTCTAATTGCCCAGTTCAGCTCTTGGGTCAGCCTGATATCATATCCTCTCATTGACCTCCTCCACCACTATTGTGTTCTTCTTTTATTATCTGCTTCTCCAAGTGGACTCTAAGTTCTTTGAGGAGACAGACCATATCCCTTTTACTAACTGTGTATCCAAGCCTGACTCAGGGAAATAACTTAGTAAACACTTCTTGAATAAATAAGCACATGAATGAGTATATGAGTATTCATTTGCATTCCATTGACTCCCACACATCCACAGTTTCCTTAATTAAACCCATAGTTAGAAGTTTGTTGACTTCCCTTATTTTGAATTCGATCCATTGTAAAATAAATGAAATCCGGATGTCTTCTGGAAATCATTGGACTCTGAGATCTAGGTAGATTCTCTTGAAAACAGTTCATAAACAAAATAATACACAGTCCAGACCCATCCTAAAGTCTGTTATAGGTTTAGAAACCTAACTTAATTAGGTAAATAGGTATTTGCTTCCACAGAATCTTCTCACCCAGGAGCTAGCCAATCCCTCTTCACATTTGAGTGAAGGAAAGCTACATTCCAGACTCAGAGACGACCCAGCTTCTTGGAATATACTGAATATGCAGTATGTCTAATCCACACACAACTGCCTTTATGAAGGATCTTTTTAGGTGGAAATGAAAAATAGTAGACTATGATTTATGTCAGGAATACAAAGTGTTGTCATAACTAGAGTAGTAAAACAATCCATATGACTCACTTGCAGTGGAAGCATTACACCTACTGTTCAAGGAATAGAGCCAGAAGTGTTTAGGACCCCATCTTGCCCCCAATACTACCGGAGAAATGTTGAGGATGGTGGTTTCCGCTGCAAGTGGTGTGTCATCCATGCAATGCCGTATGAATCCCAAAAGTCAGGGCTTCTTCTGCTAATCCTTGGGTTACACTAAGAGAGGAAGTAGATTGTAAGAGAGGAGCCTGCTTCTATGGACAAAACCAATGGGAAGGTAAGAAATGAGAACAGTGACTCAGAGCAATGTGAATAAATAGAAAAATGAAAGGCCTGAATCATTACATTTAGGTTCTGGAAGGCTTACTCTTTAAAAAAAAAATTCTTTTATTAAGAGTTGTTTTTAGAATAGTTTTAGGTACAGAGATTTCTCATATATCCCTTGTCCCACACATGCATAGCTTCTCCCATTATCAACATCCCTCACCAGAGTAGTACCTTTGTTACAACTGATGAACCTACATTGATATGTTATGATTACCCAAAGTCCATGGTTTACATTATGGTTCATTCTTAGTGTCCATGGGTTTAGACAACTGTGTAATGACATGTATCCGTAATTATGGTATAATGCATAGTTTTTCAATGCCTTAAAAATCTTCTATATTCTGCCTATTCATCCCTCCCCTTCCGCAACCCTGGAAAACACCCATCTTTTTTACTGTCTCGGCAGTTTCGCCTTTCCTAGGATGCCTTTTCTAGTTATAATCACGCAGTATGTAACCTTTGATTGGTTTCTTGATGACTTACATTTTAAATCCCAAAGACTGGCAAGAGTAGAGTATTAAATGATATGGGGATATTTTCTATTGAGCCAGAGTTGGCTCAGGAAATGGGATTAAGGAAAGAATCAATGAATCCAGCTCTAAGGAGTTTGGAAAAGCAGAGGCAGGCCACTTAAGCAGGATCTGAGCTGATGTGGGAATACACAACAGTGATATTTACCATGCTCGGGAAGAAAGGTATTTAGAGAGTGGGAGTAGAACCAGCAGCCGGTAAGGGATCAGCAGGAAGCGAGGGGAGGTTACAGTGGTCCTCCGTGTGCTGGATACTAAACAGAACCTTGAGAGAAGCTTAATAACAATGTGCTTCTCTCTCCTTTCCAGAACCTAAATGTAATGATTCAGGCAGAATTTCTTTCCTGTCATGCATTTCAATTATGACTGAAAGTGGCTCTCAAATAGATAGTTTTAGGTGTGATTATCACATTTTAAGGAAGTCAGATGTTGTATCTTAAGGAGACAGAGAGGCTTCCTAAGCTGTTTTACTACAGCAGGTCTATCAAAGATGAATACCTTTCACTCATAGGAAGAGTGGCCTAAGGTGCCCTAATTCAAGCTCTAATTAGATTTGGTGGCTTTCAGAGAAGTGACCAGCTTGTAGGTTGATTTAAATCTCTTACTTTAAGGTGAGCAGACTCATTCTTCTATATAAACTGAACCCTCCACCAAAGCACCAGGGATCTGGTTAAAGATGTGCTATTTTAAGAAGTGAAAATATTCAGTGGAACTACCAGTAACAAGGCATGACTAGGTTAGCATTTTTCAAAATACATGATTATTTTAGAATAATGTTGCTTTTGTGAGAGCCAAGGGTAATGGAATTTGGAAGACTGGGACAAGTCTTTTGGAGTAAAGCAGAAACTGACTATAAAATGGGTATAATTTTAGGAAAAGGAGGTCACTCCTGACCAAAAGCTGTAGGAAAGACAAACAGTAAACTACTTGCCAAGATGAATACATATGATGAATATGTACAGAATTTACATTCACACAAATACATATCTGATATGTGATATTTTTATTCTACATAAATATAACTATGTATGTAAATGTCTGGTCAGTAATTCTTTTTGTGCTTGATCCCATACTCTACTACATTGCATAACAGTCCTGCCAGCTGTTTGTGAGTGCTATTTTGATTTGATATGGTTTGGTTTACTTAGCTTGGCTTGGGCTGGTTTGGATTGAATTTGGGCAGCTGAGCTCTGGAAACATGTACTTTTGTCAACATGAGATAATCTCTCTCTCACCAGATGCTGAATCTCACAAGACTGGAGGCAACATCTAAGATTTTCTCTATAGACACCATTAGCACAATCAATATTACCTTGAATATAGGTCTGACTCTGGACCTAGACACATTCCAGTTATCCTGAATGTAACTGGGTGAATACAGTATTTTATATTACCTCTCACAGATTAATGGGTCAGGATAACTCAGTTGCTTTCCAGAGTGAAAGGCAAAATTTTATCTTATCTATCCTACACCTTGGGGTAGAAGACTAATAACATTTTATTGGATTTAAGCTACTAGGTCATTTCATTCTCAGACCCACTTGAAATAACAGAAAATACCTGGGCTTTATAGACGTGGGTTCAAATCCTAATTTCACCACTAGCTGTGTGCCCCTGGGTAAGACATGTGACTTTCCTAGGTTCTTCCTCTGTAAGATGAGAATTGTATCATCTACTTCACAGGGTTCTGTGTGAAGTAAATAAACTAACATAGATAAAACACTGAACACAGGGAAAATGTATTTGAAAAATAATATTTGAAAAATAGTAGCTTCACAAAAAATGAGAACTCCTTTGCCATGTTCAATAAGATCTGATTCCAACACGCTTGGGCCATCACCTACTTTGCTCCTGTTTTGTTTCCACGTCTCACCTATAAAAAGGAGTAGATAGAGATTTCAGTGACCAGGGTGGCCCAGCCTGGCATGGATTTGGGGATGTGGGCCCCTTCTGATACTCACTGCTTCCATGCCTGCGGGATCTTCTCGGTTCCTTGAGACCACCTTACACAAAGATCACCCAAGTAATTCCCCATTTCAATTTTTGGTTGTAGGCTCTTGGCTCCTCTCGTATTCTCAAACCCGATGAGCTTCTACCATCTTCCCGCCTCTTCAGCTTGCTCTTGCCTTTGATCTCAGTAGTCCTCCCATTACAAAACACCACATGTTTACTGCAGCCCTGCTTGGGGCTAACATGGCCATAGCACATTGGGAACGCTTAACAGATGGCAACCTCCTGACAGCAGTTTTTCCTGTTTCTTAATATTACATCAGAATATAAGAATGACTTGAGTGAGATATGGAGGTTTACTTATTTCTCAAAGTAATTTATTTGGAAGTAATAGAACCTCATAATAATACTTTAGGAAACAAAAATGAATATAAAAGTCCCCATAGTTGCCCACATAGTAATACAGTGACTGTGAATATTTTGTTCTCTTTTACTTCATTTTTTCTTTAAACTATGATCTTTTTCTCTTTGAACACAATTATAGTCACACTACATATGGCATTTTATATTCTGCCTCTTCACTTAATGTTACATCAAGTTTTTCAGTGATTAATAATCATATTTTAATATCTGGTATCTTGTTGCTATGCTAACAAGTAAATACAACTCTATCTAGTGTTTCTCTTTTGGATAGAAACTTGGGTTGTTTCCAAGTTTCACTGTGATGAACATTTAATGTATAAGTTTTATTGTTTTCATATTTATAATTTATTTTTTAGGATGGTCAGAGTTGAAACTGAGTCAGAATTGGATATTTTATGGCTCACGGTTGCCAAACTGCTTTCCAAAAAGGGATGTAAAAATTAATGCCAGGAGACTAATTCTGCCTGTATCTCATTTCTGTATAGGATTATAGAAGCTGGAATTAAAAGACTTTTTATGCCTTTGCTTCTTCTACAGTCTTATGCTTAGAAAGAAATTTGATGTATATTCTGCCCAGTTTTGTCAACTCTATTCTGAATCATTGTTATAGATACATTTAGCCATTTTGAAGTACTTTTGGAAGAAGGTGGAGTATAAAAAAGTACGTGATACATTCACCAACCTAGTCCAAGACGGGTTTCTGAAACTGGTGTGAAGTTCTTTGGGGAACATAGTCTTCTGGGTCTGTGCACTGTATTCTAAATTCCATAACCTTAGACATGATCAATTTTTTTCTATAACTCCCTCTGGGGAAATTGCTGCTTTACTGTCACATACAGATGATGCCCAGTTAGCACTGTACATCAATACACCCATTTTGAAATACATACAGAAATAGGTTATCAAAAAATATTAATATATTCAGGCCCAATAATTTTGCTCTTAAAAATTAATTTTAGAGAAAAGAGTAATTGGAGTGTATATTTAAAAACAACTTAAAGATTCAACTGTAGAGAAATGGTTATGCACTTCATTGGGCATCAGCTGAATAACAGCAGAAGTGGACATTTATGATATTTTCTTGTCCAACATCTACAACTTCTTTTTCTGATAACAATTCACAAGTCAGCCTTTACCACATCTTGAGTGTATTAATCAAATCTTTCTAAATGCTATAAAGATATCCTATGCTGCACGGAGTAAAGATGTTAAAATGGTACCATTATCAAAGTAGCCAGAGGGAGTTGTTATAAATATACAGCTAGGAAGAAAGATTTCTGGCACATGTATTTTGACAGGGGAGGAATATAAGTACTAAACCTGTGAACAAAAGTAGTCTTTCATCCTTTTTGTGTCCTGATTCAATGGCAGTTCAGACCAATATCAAAGGGCATTTGAGCTGAATAAAGCCTAAGAACAGAAGCTTAACATTTACTTTGGTAAAGACTAATACCAATGTAGCCTTATTTTCTTATATATTATCTATACAAATTCAATATTCAATAAACACTCATAACATAATGCTTTAAATATATTTGAATGTATATATATATATATAATCACAGTGGAAAAATAACTAGTAATATGCTATGATGATGAAAAATTTTTTAAATATCATTCTCAATTACCTACACTAAATATATTGTTTTCTCAATTATTGATATTTGAGAAAACTTTTTTAATCTGATTTTCTTAAGGGCTATGTTCAGCAATATCCTTGATTTACTCATTCAGTCAGCATGTATTTACATTCTATTATATGTAAGTATTGCTTTAGACTGCCAATTTACTGTCTGTTTCCCAATATGTATTTGTCAAGAAGGAAACTGAATTTAATGTTAGTCCAATAAAAACACATAATTGGGACGGTAAGACAGTAAGAAGAGAATCATATAGACCACAAAATCTAAAATTTAGGATTTAGGTATTCATTTAAATTCTATATATTAGCATGAATGCATATGAATTCCACATATTACCAATGTCTATACCAGCTTTTGAAGTTTAATTTTATAAGCAGTGCTCAGAGACAAAGGGCACACAACAAGAAAACTAAAAATTCAAGAAAGACTGTAACTTGGACTATGTAAATTAAAGAAAGAAACTATTTCAAAGAAATGAAATACAACTATGACAGTAAACAAAAATTAGATCTTGTTTTAGGTCATATACCATGGAGTAGATTACTGTTCTAAAAGTTATCCATTCCTTTGGTAAATATTTGCTGGAAAGAAAATGGTGTAACTATGCTGAATCTGTCGAAGCCTTAATTTCTAATAGATAAGACATTTGTAGAAATAATTGCTCTTGATTCTCTTAAATCCTCAAACATGTTTATGCCAAAACCTAAGCACTTTTAATGAAATATTACTCTTTTGAAAGGGAAATTTTGTTTGATATCCCACAGGAAACATCAACAATTCATTAGAAAAGAATAAAGCCTTAGACTTGTAATACAATGTGGTATGGAAGTGCGCCCTCCCTCAGCCCTCCGGAAGTCTTAGCCACGCTTGCTCACATAATCTCCCAGTATATCCTTCAAAGCTACTCTTATCTTGGCAAGGTTTCTCCAAGCAGCTGTGGGCTTTGCTCTTAGTGCTCGTGACCTTCCCCATCATTACAGATGGCAAATTTTTGGTTAAGTGCCTAGAAACTTTGGCAAAAGTCTCTGTATACATACTTAGGAGAAGGGGTCGATGTATTTCTAGAAGCATAAAAGCTGATTACCTTTGTATTTGAGCACAGAGCAATTAATCCGTGGTAGGGATGGAACAGAATGCACTGAAACAGACAGTAGCTTGTGGTTTAGTTCAGTTCACTCCTGCAGAAAGGAGAGGAGCGATAAGAAGCTACTTTATGTGATTAGGGGAAAGAAAAATCCATACTTTCCACATGGGAATTTCTCATGTGTTTTCTTAATGAACACAGAGAGAAGTTGAGAGAGACTTTTAAGCTGTTAAAACTTTTAACATATTCTCTTTGGGGCTAAGAGAGTATAAATTTCCTAATTTCATCAGAACCATTAATGACTTCACTTCCTTCCTTTTTTCAACAAAGGAAGTGGAGGGATTCTTTACTGCACTATGATTTCAAAAAGCATTAGACAGCAAGAGAAGTGATTTGTAATCATGCTGTGGAAAGAAAAAAATTATTTTCTTTTCCTCACTGTAGAAATCATTCTCATTGCTGAAATTCTAAAAGCTCTTTAAAGGCTAGATAATTTATTGTAATGGAACATACTTATGAGTTAGCATTTCATAATAACTGGGAAGTTATCTTTTCTCCCAGGTTTCTTTCTTTAGAGGAGGTTTAGTCTCCAATGAAGGTTGCATGCTTTTATATCAACTACAAACTTAAGACAAAACTAAGGAAATGTCAAGAGGGGTATATCCCCTCTCCTGTTCGTCTTTTTCCATTTTTAAAAGAATCTTGTCCTCACCCAAATAACTGAGGTCAAGAGAAGTAGGCAGCCCAATGTCAGATAAACAGACCAGAACCAGGAGGTAATTCTTGAAAATAGGATAAGGAACATTATTCAATGCCCAGGTAATTTGAAGTGCAATAAAAGGAGGAAATGACAAGCAGGGAAGGAAATGCAAGGTCCTAAAACTACAAAACACTGTTCACAATGCAGGGCTGCAAATACTTTGTAGAGCAGGAGAGAGAGTGAGCAGAAGCAAGCTGCATCTGCTAGCAGAACAAGGCAGATACTCATTCAAACAGCTGAATTGATATTATTACTGGGAAATTTTTGTTTTTAAGATTCTTTAAATTAATTATACCTATTTATTTGAGTGAACTAAGTTAAATGAGGAATTGGTTTAATTCTGACCTCTTTTTGCAATACATATGTATATATGCTATACAGATATATATAGGTAGACAGTGCATAGCCCTGGAGAGGAGACTAGCCCTAACACTGTGATGAGCTAAACACTGTTTAACATGGATAGTCCAGAAGTAAATTTTTCTTAAATAGCAATATACTTAGCTTACTAGAAGCCTACTCAAAACAAAAATTAAATTATTTATTTCAGGAGCTTAGATTCATTGTACCATAAGTAATCATTTATAATAAAATATATGGGATATATTTTTCTGTACAGTAATAAAAGCCACCATGGATAAAAATTTCATTTCCCTAACAACAAAAAAATACACAACTTTGAATTTTTAGCTTATTTATATATTATGGTTGATATTTAATAAATATATAACTTGATATTTAATAAAACCCAAATTACAGTGCCTTTATAATTATTCAAAAAATGAAATTAATGGGTCAAGGAAGCCATTTAAAAATTTTTTTAATATTTTGAACCAAATGTAAATAAAAATAGGACTGATAAAATTTGCGGGATCCAGCAAAAGTAGTGCTAAAAGGGAATTTATAGTGCTCAGAGCATGTATTAGAAAATGAGAAATCTAAAATCAGCAATCCATGATTCCATATAATGGAAATAGAAAAAGAATAGCAATGTAAACTTAAGGCAGGTTGAAGAAGAGAGTAATTAAAATTATAACAATGAATGAAATTGCTATATTGATATTGAAAAAGAGCAATGAGTAAAGAAAATTAGCAAAAATAGAAGCTGGTTCTCTGAAAAGAGCAGTAAAATTGATAAATCCTTAGCCAGGCTAACCAAGAATAAAAAGATGCAAATTACTAACATCAGAAATGAAGGGACTCCCTACTTCTAATTCCATGTATGAAACAAGCATAAAAAGGAACATTATGAATAGGTACATAGTCACAAATTTGGCAACTTAGATGAAACGCTCTAATTTCTTAAAAGACACAAATGCACAAAATATAAAAAGTGAAACGCAAAAAAGGAGAAATAGATAATCCAAATTAATATATATCCCTTAAAAGTACTAAATTAATAATTAACATTCCAAAAAACAATTCAAGGACCAGATGGTTTCCCTGGTGAATTCTGCCAAACATTTAAAGGAGAAATTATACCAATTCTCTATAATCTCTTTTTAAAAATAGAAGCATATGAAACACTTCCTAACTCATTCTATAAGGCCAGCGTTATATTAATACCAAAACCACTTAAAGACATTATAATAAAACTACCAATATTGCTCATGAACATAAATGTAAAAATCCTCAACACAATATTAGCAAATTGAAACCAACAGTGTGTTAAAAGCATAAACAACAAGACCAAATGGAATTTATTCCAGGTATACAATGCCGATTTCACGTTCAAAATCAATTAATGCATCATTTCAACAAAATACATAAGTCAAACCATTATTCCATACACCTTAAACATATACAGTGATGTATGCCAATTATATCTCAATATAATTGGAAAAAGAATCAATATAATCTATCACTCCACAGGCTGAGAAAGAAGTCACAGGATCCTATTAAATAGGTTCAGAAAAAGCCTATGACAAAATTCAACAAACATTCATGATAAAAACTAAGCTAACCAGGAATAGACGGGAATTTTTCTCAACTTAATAGAGAATATCTACAAAAACCAACAGCTGACATCATTTTCACTGATCAAAGAAAATCAAAGCTTTCCCACTAAGATCAGGTGCAAGGCAAGGATATTCCCTCTCACTACTCCTTTTCAATATCCGTTTTGAAATCCTGATAATGAAATGAGACAAGAAATTAAATAAAAGGAACATTGGTTGGGAGGAAGAAAAGAAATAAAACTGTCTTTGCAGATCATATGATTGTCTGGGTATAAAATCTGAATAATTGATTTTAAAAAAAGACAAAAAACTCCTAGAACTAATAAGCAATTATATACAGCAAAGTTGCAGGATGCAAAGTTAATAGATGAGTCGATTGTATTCCCTGTATCAGCACTGTACAAGTAAAATTTGAAATTAAAAGCACATTACCATTTACATTAGCACCAAATAAAATGAAATACAGTACATATCTAACAAAATATGTATAAGATCTATATGAGAAAAACTACATATCACTAATAAAAGAAATCAAAGATCTAAATAAATGGAGAGATATTCCACAGCAAGACTCAGTTTTAAAATGTTTGCTCCTCCCAACTCAATCTATGGGTCTAATGCAGTCCCAGTCAAAATCCAAGCAAGTTATTTCATGAATACCAAAACCTGATTTCAAAGTTTACATGGAAAGGCAGAAGACCTATAATATCCAACACAATACTGAAGGAGTAGAGCAAAGTTAGAGATCTGACACTCTTCAACTTCAAGATTTCCTATAAGGCTATTTTAATTAAGATAGTAAGATATTGGCAAATATAATAGACAAATAGATCAATGGACCAGAATGGAGAGTCCAGAAATAGATCATCAACTGACAATACAATGAAGTAAACATAGACTTTATAACACATAATGCTGGAACAACTGGACATCCACATGCAAAAAAATGAATCTAGACACAGAGTATACACTCATATAAATTAACTCAGAATGGGTCACAGACCTAAATGTGAAACAAAACTATAAAAACTCCTGGAAAATAATGTAGGGGAAAACCTAAATGACCTTGGGAATGGTGATGACTTTGTAGACATGCACAAAAGAACAATCCATGAAATATTTGATAAGTTTAACTTTACTGAAATTAAACACTTTTGCTCTGCAAATGATAATGTCAACAGAATGAGAAAACAACCACAAACGGGAAGAAAATATTTGCACCAAAAGACACATTTGATATATAATTTGTTTTCCAAAATATAGAAAGAAATCTTAAATCTCAAAACAGTAAGAAAACAACCCAATTTTTTTTAAAAAAGGCCAAAAACTTTGACACCTCACCAAAGAAAATATACACATACTAAATAAGCATATGAAAAGATGCTCCACATCACATGTCATCAAGGAAATGCAAATTAAAAGAATACTACTACTCACGAATTAGAATGTCCAAAATCCAGAATACTGACAAAACCAAATGCTAGTGAGAATGTAGAACAGACGATAGAAACTCTCATTCATTGCTGATGGGAATATAAAATGGTATAGCCACTATGGAAGACAGTTTGGCAGTATTTTACAAAGCTAAATGTAGTCCTACTTTTCAAGTCATGAAAAGACATGGAGGTACTGCTAAGTAAAAGAAGCCAGTCTGAAAAGGCTACATATTGTATGACCAACCAGATGACATTCTGGAAAAGGCAAACCTATAGAGACAGCTAAAGGATCAGTGGCTGCCAAAGCTTTAGCAGTGAGTGGAGGAATGCACAAGCGAAGCACAGTAGAAATTTAGAGCAGTGAATTCTGAATGTTATGGTGGATACATGAGATTATGCATTTTTCAAAACCCATAGAATTGTACAAAAGAGTGAACCTTACACCACAGACTTCAGTTGATAATAATACATCAATATTGATTCATTCATTATAACAAATGCACCACAGTAATGCAAGACGTTAATAATGGGGAAAATTGTGTGAGTATATGTATATGGGGGGAGTGATATTCAGAAACTGTGTGTACTAGCTGCTCAATTTTACTGCAGATCTAAGATTTTCCTAAAATATGAAGAATATAAAAACAGGAAAAAGAAAAAATTAAAAGCATTTACTCTGTCTTTAGACAAGTAAAGAAACAAGTGCCTGCCCTGGTAAAAACTCGAGTTTTATTTGCCTTTCCCTATTTTCATCTTTGTATCCCAAGTCAGGATTAATATATTCCCTCATATGTGCCATTCTTGTGTTGTACATTATTCTCTACCTGATTCAATGATGATTTATGCACGTTTCTCTTTTCACCTACTTGACCATAATAAATTATTTATTTTCTGGGGGAGGGTGGGTGGGGAGGGAGGGAGAAGGGGATTGAGGGGTATTATGATTGGCACACATGGTGTGGGGGGATCATGGGGAAGGCAGTGTAGCACAAAGAAGACAAATAGTGACTCTGTGGCATCTTACTATACTGTTGGGCAGTGACCTCAATGGAGTATGGGGGAGACACAATAACATGGGTGAATGTAGTAACCACATTGTTTTTTCATGTGAAACCTTCATAACAGTGTATATCAATAATACCTTGGTGTTCTCCACAACATGCATATTAAATGGTTTGTCACTATTATATCACAATACGTGATCTGCTCACTGCATTGTTCCTTACCACCAAAAATTAGGGTGCACTGAAGGAACATTTTCTCAATTGCTACACATGCGTCTGTGATATGTTGCCTCAAATAGTTTTTTAGTTTTCTAGGGCTTTTGTAAAAATGAACCACATCTGTGTGGCTTAAACAGAAATGTATTGTCTCACAGTTTTGGAGGTTAGAGAATCCCAGATCAAGATGTTGGCAGGTTTGCTTTCTTCTGAGGCCTGGGAAGAAGAATCTATTTCATGCCTCTTTCAGAGCTTCTGTTGTTTTTGCTGGTGATATTTGGCTTTTCTTAGCTTGTAGACACATAACTCCTCTGTCTCCCTTGGTGTGCAAGTGGGGTCCTCCCTCTGTGTATCTCTTTGGGTCCAAATTTCCCCTTTTTGTAAGGACATCAGTAATATTGGATTAGGGGCTCATGCTACTCCAGTATGACTCATCTTGACTTAATTACATATGCAGCCACTCTATTTCCAAATAAGGTCACATCCTGAAGGACTTGTGGCTAGGACTTCAACACATGAGTTCGAAAGAGACACAATTCAACCCCTAAGTTTGTCTCTAATTTTCACTGAATAAATCTGCACCTTAATTTTATTTCAGAAACATGGTTCAGAAGAAGCAATCAAGAGAGTCCATCTATTTAAAAAAAATCTTCTCAGTCTCCACGGACATCTTGACTAGTGTGGCGGCCTGGAGTACAGGCTTTGTGTATCTGGATTCTAATAATATTTCAAGGGTTTACAGAAAATTTAAATTTTGTTAAACTACCTTAGTGTTCTCCACCTCAGTTTCCTTATCTATAAAATGGGGCTAATAATTATACCTGAGCATAAGATTATACCTGAGCTAATAATTATACCTGAGCAAACACTAAATAAAACTATTTACATACAGCATTTATGATGGTACCTATCATCATCTTAATTGCCCCAGAAAACTTCCTGATAAAATATAAGATCCTATTATCTTTTTTCCGGTTCACACCTATACCCCAAATCTAATGCCAGTTACAATACCTAGAACATAATGGTGCCCCGTAAAATCATTCCGGGATGAATACCTGATTTTCTACTTGACTATATGTCATACTGAGTTATTGATTCTTGCACATGTAAAAATACACACAAGAATTCTGCTCAACCTAAGAGACATCTATACATAAAATTCCAGTTCTGGAACCTATTTTTTTTACAACAAGAATCGTTTAGCAGCCACTTAGAAGCCTCTCATGCCATTAAAGTAGGAAGAGGCAGTAAGCCAATGTGACAGGACAGTCAAATGAAGCAGTAGACCATACTTACTTTTTCTATAGGTTCATCAGGAAAATGAGACTCATTTTTCTTCTCCTCCCTTTCTAAAATACGGGCAAGAATTTTGTGTTCTAGAGCCTTTTGTCCTTGAGTTTAACTAAAGACGAGTTGGATTATTTTAGAGAGAGAAGGTATCCCAGGAGTGAAAGAAAGAGGCTCATCCTAACTTGAGGAGGGAAGATTTCCAGGGACTGGAAAATATCCTGGGAGGAAGCAATAACTCTTATGTAGGTAGGCCTGGAATGTTTGGGAACACAGACCTACAAACCAAAGCCTGTAAGCTCTGAGAAGCCAAAAATGCATGCTGTCAGCTGTAGAGCCTCCACCTGCCAATGAGTAACACAAGCCTAGACTATAGGCAAATTCTGAGGTGGTATAACCGTTCACAATCGTAAGAAGAAGGTTTAAATCAGTTTATTTAGAAGCAAACTTTTATCTAGAATGACAATGTTAACAAAATCCAAACGTTAGCCAATCTTACCCTAAAACACCATCCTGTTCCCTTTGGAGCTAGATCTGCAACCCTGGACTTTCCAGGACTTTATGTTGTCTCTTCTGGATAAAGAATAAAGAAAAGAAAAGATGAGGTGCGACCATGCAATTCTGTGCTCAGAGTGCACATTCTCTTACTGGACAAACCTATGCAGGATATTAAATATGACACTGAGAGATTTGTAGAATATGCAGACATTCTGTGGTAGGCAAATGTTTCTTTACATTTATAACAGAAAAAATACTGAATGTATGGGACTTAGAAGAACAATGGTCTAAAATACATATTCATCTCAAAATGCTCAATGAAACATGACTCTATTCAACCAACAAATCATGATTGAAGCAAAAAAGTAATACAACAACTACATTTCATCTTGGATGTTCTCTTAGAACACACTTTCTAGAATACATTCCCTACTCTGGCTAATATAGTGGCTTTCATTTCCTCAGCACTCCTCAGCCAAATTTTGTCTTAGCGGGGTAGATGAGCCAACAGAAATAAATTGTTTGGAATATAACGTATTTCTAAAGTAACTACAAAGATCAGGATTAGATAATACTAATTACAAGTAAGACAATATATAAGAGCAATAATAATGGTCAAATTACTTTTCTCTGGATTTGGTCATGTTAAAGACTAGATGCTTTAATTTTACATAACCAATATAATCTCAAACAAGAATCTGAGTACATTTCGAATTCTGAAATCAATTATATCCTATTTTTTTTTTGAGAGGGCATGTCTCATATTTATTGATCAAATGGTTGTTAACAACAATAAAATTCTGTATAGGGGAGTCAATGCTCAATGCACAATCATTAATCCACCCCCAGCTTAATTCTCATCAGTCTCCAATCTTCTGAAGCATAATGAACAAGTTCTTACATGGTGAACAAATTCTTACATAGTGAATAAGTTCTTACGTGGTGAACAGTACAAGGGCAGTCATCACAAAAACTTTCGGTTTTGATCACTCATTATTAACTATAAACAATCAGGTCAAATATGAATATTTGTTTGATTTTTATACTTGATTTATATGTGAATCCCACATTTCTCCCTTTATTATTATTATTTTTTTTTTAAATAAAATGCTGAAGTGGTAAGTAGATGCAAGATAAAGGTAGAAAACATAGTTTAGTGTTGTAAGAGAGCAAATGTAGATGATCAGGTGTGTGCCTGTAGACTATGTGTTAATCCAAGCTAGACAAGGGAAGTAATACATCCACGGATGCAGAAGATTTCTCTCAAAACAGGGGGGGTGAGGTTCTAAGCCTCACCTCTGTTGATCCCCAATTTCTCACCTGATGGCCCCCCTGCGACTGTGCCTGTCTTAGGTTGTTCCTCCCTCGAAGAAACTTACCTGTCTCTGGCTAACCAGTCATCTTCCGGGGCCATACAGGGAAATGTAAAGTTGAGTGAGAGAGAAGCCATATTGTTTGAAAAGGTTAGCTTTTTTCTTCTTTGCAGATTTATGCCCTGTGGCTTCTATGCCCAGCATTTGTCTTGAGGTATCTTTACCACTTGGAGGAGTTATGATACTCGGTGAATTCAATATGAGGCACGAATTCTATGTAAGGGTTGTAATTAGGAAGGAAGAAGAAAAGCTACAGAGGTAGCAGATGGAAGAAAACATGGGAAGATTAATTATTTCTTTGACATATCTTCTTGTCGAGTAACTTAAGCATGTATAGGTTTTAAACTACTAATTAAATTGTGCACACACATTAACATAATAGGAATACAGTTACATAACCAAAGCAGATCTATAATTACCAGCCATCTCCAGTGAAGCCAAGAAAACCAGTTAGGCACCCTAGGCATTTGTGAAAATTTGTCTATGATATAATGGATATTGTCCAACTGTATTTGAACAGTCTGAGAGAAATCAGACAAATTAAAACAACCCATTCCTGGGAACTGTTCACATCCCATATGTTCTTTTAACAGTAGGTAGTCTGTAGTTGTAAGATTTTGGAGCGCTACAACTTGCACTTCTCCTAATTCTTGGTTGAGTTCCAACAGTATAGATCCAGTCAAATTTGTTGTTTTACTGTATACACAGGCCAGCTTAGATATCTCCTCCTTCATTCCAATGGCAAGTCCAGGAACCAGTGGGATGAATGCAGCTACAACTGCAGCATCGCCTGGATCTTTGTTGAGGTTTTTTGATGATCATCTTCTGGTATGTCTTTTCCAGAGAGTGCTGATGTTGGAAGTTCTTCGTCATATCATACCTTAGTTCATTTTCTGGGTAGCCAAATTAGGCTTTGATCCTCTGTATAAACACAAACAGACCCTTTGCCCACACTTTGATATGCCCTTTATACCATTGTGTAGAACTCATTGGAGGTCACCACATAGGAACTGCTTTTTTTTTTTTTTAAGAGAAAGGAATATTATCAGAAAAGTGTACATCCATAGCCAATCAACTGACACCCTTTAAGTGATCAAAATTAAGGATATTTAAAGCATGCATTAATCGTTGATTTACAGTTAGTTTTATCCTATCAGGGAGTAAACCCCCTTCTCTTTCTTTCTTTTTTTTTTTTGTTATCTTTGATCTACACTTACATGAAGAATATTATGTTTACTAGGCTCTCCCTTATACCAGGTCCCCCCTGTAAACCCCTTTACAGTCTCTGTCCATCAGCATAGCAAAATGTTGTAGAATCACTACTTGTCTTCTCTGTGTTGTACAGCCCTCCCCTTTCTCCCACCCCCCATTATGAATGCTAATCTTAATACCCCCTTTCTTCTTCCCCCCCCTTATCCCTCCCTACCCACCCATCCTCCCCAGTCCCTTTCCCTTTGGTACCTGTTAGTCCATTCTTGGGTTCTGTGATTCCGCTGCTGTTTTGTTCCTTCAGTTTTTCCTTTGTTCTTATTCTCCACAGATGAGTGAAATCATTTGGTATTTCTCTTTCTCCACCTGGCTTATTTCACTGAGCATAATACCCTCCAGGTCCATCCATGTTGCTGCAAATGGTAGGATTTGCCCTCAATTATATCCTATTTTTAAAAAGCTCCAGAACCTTTCAGATGATTTCTCCCTTTGACTCGATATTCAATTTTTTTTTCATCAACTCTACTGCCTACCTGGCTAACTCTCATGGACCTTTACTGACCCTCAAATTCAAAAGAAGGAGGAGGTAGAAGTAAAAATAATGCACACTGAGTATCTCTGATATTTCAGGAAGTTGTGGGCACTTTACATACATTTGTGTCATTTAATCCTTTCAACAGCTCTGCAAAGTGAGTTTAATTTTCCTTATTTTAAAAGAAGAAAAGGAGGCTCTGAGAGGTCAAAGAGTCTGATCAGGCTTCACAGAGCTAGTAAGTAATAGAACAGGGAACCAAACTGAAACCTGTATCCATATTCTTTCCAAAACTAACCACTTTCACTTCTTCCAAAATTCTTCCTCCTATCTTTCCTAGATTAATTAATAATACCATGATTTATTCTATTTCCCAAACCAAAAAATTAATCATTTACCACTCCTCCCCTTCCATTATGTCTACCCCTTTTCCTCTGCCTGATTGGTCACCTGCTCTTGTCAAGTCCACCATCTCCAGTGTGATATTCACCTGTCTTGTCTGTTTCCACTGTGAGTATTGCATTTGGGGCTCTCATATTGCCTATTAACTACTGACTGGTATCCCTGTCATTGTTGTTTTCTGGAAAGGGTCCATTCTCCTTTCCGCTGTTAAAGTAATCTCTCTATGATGTACCATTTCCTCTTGAGCTTCAGTGACACAGGAGACCCTCCCCAGTGCACCCCCAGCCTTGTCCCCAGTCTCAACTCCTGCCTTATTTCTCACTCACTTTGCTCACGATGTTGCAAACTAAGATCCTCTTCTTCTCCTCATTCCCCTAGAATCCGTTACAAACATCCCATCTCCTCTGCAACCTTTCTCAGCCTTCTCACCTCTCCCTAAACAGAACTCAAGGCTTCATAATTTTCCAGTCTCTCATGCTTTATGTGACAAAAATTATAGTCACAGAAGTGTTATTTAAATAAGAAAGGCTAAACAATTGTGCATAAATGTTTTCAAATATATTTCTTCAAATAATTGCCCAAAAAATAACCTTAATCTATGAAGGCACAAAGAATATAGGGTTCTGATACCTTACTGGAATAGAGCATTAAATAAGGAAATTATGAACAGTAATTATAACAGCTTTAAAATTTTAAATCAAATTTCTTCCAGAATGACCCTTTGGAAGGAGTATGTTAATGAGTCTAACTTATCAACATATGCAATAAATCAAATCATATAGTAGCTGGCAGTACCAATTCTGCTTTATAGAAAGAATGAAATCCTTTCTTCAGAGAGTAAACATATATAAGATAATGAACATAAAACACTTCATAAATGTTAGACAAATAAGGAAATTAGAGTGCCTCTGTATAAAAAGAATCGATTTAATTCAAAAGTGAAAGAAAAACTACTACTTAAAATGTTTTAAAATTGTTTAAAATTGAAACTAATAAGGCACTAAACACATACAGCTGGTTCTCCATTTTAGAAAAACTAGAACAAAATCTTGGTCTTAAGTAAGCATTTTAAAGACATAGGAACACTTAAACACTCTTATTCAAACAATAATTGTTTTCCAAACATCAGTTTAAGAAATAAGGCCTCTCTAGATTTTTTCAAGTCTTTGTGTGTTTTGCAGTTATTAGATCTCTCATTTCCCTTCCCACTGGTCCCTCTGGCCAAATTATGTTCATGTCAGGACCCAAGAGAAAATTCTCTCCCCAGCTCTCCCCCACATGTGAACATACGGAAAGAGAGTTAACTTTTCACCAGACTGTAGTTCCATTGCACTTTATAGACATCATTATCATAGCTGTTGCTTTTGATTATCACCATTTATCTGCCAAGCGTGTAGCTCTTTCTCCTGCTAGACGATAGCTCCATGCAGGCAAAGACCAGTCTACTGCTGGGCAACAGAAATGTAATTAAATATAAAACTTCCAAAGTATGGTGGAAGAGCAGCAAACTGGCAGAATGCAAATGAATTATAGTACTATTCCTTAACTCAAGGAAAAATCACTGCAGTGACTTTACCCTGTTGCTGTAGGTTACAACTGTAAAAATCCTGGTAATAAAAGAACAGAGACAATTGAGGAGTGTTTGTCAGAAAAACTTGTAAGTATGCTTAAGAAAGACAAGGTACCATAATGTTGGAATGAACTGTGATCTTGTTTATGTTGTACCCTGCAAGCTTAGAGACTAAAGCATTTCCTTGAAGAGTGTACAGCTGTGCTTAACCTTGAGCTATTTTTCTCAGCCTGAGGAAGCTGAAAAAGTCCAGTGTGTCCTTCTGAGGACAAAGTAGATGTAACATCCTCTGTGAAGGGGAGAACATTTGGTTAAGAAAGTGCTAAGATAACTGCTGAACTCCTTAGGGCTCAACAAAGCAAACTATGCATTTTGACAATACTGATGTCTCTTCCCTGGCCAGAAAAAAGAACCAGAATGTCTCAAAGAACCAGCGAGCATACCCTAGGACAAAGATCCCTTCTTGGGTCTGAGATCTTTTGAAAATCTGATGGAAAAAAATTATATGATCTGTTAACCAGAGAAAGACATAGTCACACTTATTTTCTTTAAATGTCATGGGATTCCAGGGTTTCCAGAAGCCCATCCATCAATGCAAGAGTAAATTCCGCTGTGGAAGTCAGAAGCAGCCCCAGTAGAAGCAGCCAGACTGGTAGGCTTCAGGAATAACAACAGCAAAAATGACTTCTGGAGGCTAGATACAGTCTTCAGGAGCCTGAGTCCTCCGTGGCTGAGCCACAGCAGCTGGCCACTGACCAAGTGACTGCTAGATGCTAAAAGCATTTCGAGACTCTAAGCCAGAGGCAAAGAGACCTAGAGCTACCTGAAATGAGCCTGAGGCAGGAGGTTCAGAGCAGTACTTGTCAGCTCTGTTGGTCTGTTTGAATGGAATTGCCTTGAGGCCGTGTCTAGGCCCAGGAAGTGGGAATGGCTCTTCTTTACTTTCCCTTTTAGAGTTCTTTCTTTGAAGAGACTGCAGGGAGGGAGTTCAAATCTTTGAAACTAGTGTTTATATAGCTAAGAATAGCTGCTGTTGACAATCTCATGAGAAAGCTAAACAGGTGATGGTATTAGGGTTTTCCAGAGAAACAGAAAAAATAGGGTATATCTGCATATATCTAGATAGAGGGAGAAAGAGGGAGGAAAGCAGAGAGTTTCTTATAAAGATTTAGCTGATGCATTTATGGAAGCTGAGAAGTCCCAAGATCTTCAGTCTGCAAACAGAAGAGATGATGGAATAGTTACGATCTGAGTCTGAAGGCCTCAGAACCAGGAACACTGATATGTAAATTCTAGTCTAAGTCTGACTGGAAAGGCAGGAGAAAAACTGATATTCCAGCTCAAAAAAGAGGCAGAGAGAGCAAATTCTCCCTTACTCAGCCTTTTTGTTCTATTCAGACCTTCAACGGATTGGATGAGGCCCACCCACATTCAGGAGAGTAATCTGTTTTGCTCAGTCTGCCAATTTGAACATTAATCTTATCCAGAAACACCGAAACATCCAGAATAATGCTTTACCAATATCTGGTGATCCAAGTCAATTTGATACATAAAATTAACCAACCAAGGATGGCCAAAGACACATTTAGGGGAATACAACCACAGTCCAGAGCATAACAAAAAAGACTTCAGATGCTATTTGTATTGTAAATATGGTTAACAAAAGCCATCAAGAGGACATATTGATACTATACTATTCCTCTCTATGTAAGCAAACTAAAACCACCTAAAAGATCTGAACTGTTTTTCAGATCTTATTGCATAATATAAGCAAAAATATTTTCTTTTTATATTTGATTTAAGAAAAGGTATGTATTGAACATCTATCAGGAATACATTGCAATGTCTTCCCTGCTGATCATGCTTTTTGCAAAGGGTTGTTTTCTTTTTATTTGTTCTAAGTTTACTTTTGGACCATTGTGAGAGTTTAGGGGGTTACATTAATATTTATTTTGGCAGAAGTGGCCTAACTTTTGCAAAAATGTGAATGTAATATTAACCCACCATATCATAAATGCAGAAAATAGCAACTTTTGAAAGAACAATTTCTTTTAACTATTGCTTGGATTTTAAAGCGAGATCAAGGGTGATTCTGGAAAAGGATCCAATGTTTGGTCATTTAAGAGTGTACCTATCAGTGATTTTATAGTATTTGACTCTTCTTGTTTATTTATGAGTTTCAGGCCCTAGAATTTGGTCAAATGGTAATCACCCATGTTAATAAAAAGGAGTAAATTCTTAAATAAAGATATTATTGATATACAATCTTATGAAGGTTTCACATGAACAACATTGTAGTTTCAACATTCACCCATATTATCAAGTCCTCACTGTATCTCCCATTGCAGTCACTGTCCATCAGTGTAGTAAGATGCTGTAGAGTCACTACTTGTGAGAAGGAGTAATTTTAATGGCAGGAATAATCTCAAACGAAAGCATAGTTTATTTGATTTTAGATGTTCTCTATGTTTAAATTTCAGATCATACTTTCCTATGTTTTGTCGACACACACCATGCCATTCTTCATGATCAACTATCAACTGCACAATGGAGGGAAACTCAAACCCTAAAACCTTACTTAATATTTGGATATCAAATTTTAAAAGGAGTTGTAGATAATCCAGAAAGTAAATAAAGCTTATGTGTTTAAACTGAACATATACAGTAAATCCAGCTTAAGAAAAATGCTGGCAATGACTTTAGTAGACAGAGACCATGGCACAGAAAGGAGCAGAAACATTCTCATCCACTTTTACTGCAAATTTCCTCGCCTGTATCTCTCTCCCTGGTGTAACTCTAATGCACTTTGGTTCACTGCCATGCAAGACTTTAATGGCAGAAGAGAAGAGGACAGTATTTTTTCAAGTAATGATTTAAGGAAAATCCTCTGAGGCCCTTTTCTATTAAGTTCTGAAGACCTAAGGCAAAAAAGGAAATAACATTGTCATATATAATAAGCAAATTCATTTCAATGAACATCTATAGATAGTTAATTATCTATCTCAACACCTCTGTTTTTCTTACAGAAATGTTCAGGTGTGGGAAAAGCATGAGAGCATACCATCAATTAGGGGAGACTCTGAGATGGTCTCTAGCACATGGTTCTTTTTTAAGCATGCTTGTGCTTTTTTTCCCAACCTCTACATCTCTCTGTTATCTCTTCCTGAACAGTTGTTCCTCCTTCTTTTCCACGCTTTGATTTTTAAGCCATGGTGATTCTTTCCCAGGTAACATCCAGGCTGTCACTTTTTTGTCATGACATCCTTTAAGGAAGTCCCTCATCACCCAAGGTTTCTTTCTCTGTACTGTCTTCCTCCTAATTCCTTTCCCAACATCCACACTTTCTGAGGTTGTGCCTCTGCGAGTTTCCAGCCACTGGGAGCTAGTTCTTCAATTCTGCCTCAATTGTGACCTCTCAGCCTGACTTCTCAAGAGTCACTGTCCAGATTGTAGCCTTTTAACTACTGATGAAGTAAAATGAACAAAGGGAGGCAAAAAAGTAAGAGAATACAAAAGCAAAAATACAAATTTACAGCAAGCTCATTCAATACTGGCTGTGCATCCCAGGACAGGGGAGCTCGAAATAGGTCACAACATCCAGAAATCATTTTGACAGAGTAATATCGGTCATGACTCACAGCCAGGCCCTGTCTCTGCCTGGCGCCAAGTCCGTGGCACCAATTTGTATCCCCCTTTAAGGCCCCTGACTCCTGATACAATCACTGATGTAGGGTGTGTAGTGTCAGCCACAATTCATACCCATGCTCATCTTCTAATTCCAGTAATTGGACTCTAGTAATAGAGATTCTTTTTCCTCAAACATTAAAACTAATTATGCTTAAGGAATATTATCTATAAAACCCTCACCATTTGGGCTAGAATGAGACCAGTACTAATTGGATGATTTTTAACTTGATGACAACAATTTAAGACAAATTAATTTAATCTTCTCAAAAGTGTCTCTATTTGTTTTTAAACAGAAAAGCTCAAGGAGAAAATAATTCAGAGCTTTAGGGACTGTGGATTTTTTATTCATGAATCACTGTAACTGAGTGTGGCTTTGTATTTCTTAAACTGAAGAGAACTTTGAAGCAGTGACTAAGAAAAAACAGATTGCAAAGCAGGCATTGTATCAATCAATGGTGGAATTCCAGGGTAATAGTGAAAAACAACACTGTGACTGGTTACAGAGTCAGATTATTTTTCCACCAAAATTCTCTTTTATGAGCTCTGTCAATCAAGTAAACTTCATTCATCTTATAAAAGTTAGATGACCTGTAAGAGTTCGTCTCCTTAACATTCCCATCTTTTTCATCAAATAATGGGTCTTGCATATCTGGATAAGATTTAACCTCCATAGCATCACGTGGGGTCTAATATACGAAATCACTTTTACCAGGACATCCCTAAATACAAGGAAACTTCTAAAATATTAACTTATAGAATGCATAAGTATAATATTCCTGCTTCCAAAATGGATAATCTTAAATGTGAGGTATTTTAAAAACACAATATACTATAACTAACCTGAGGGTCCCCAAGTTTGCAAGACTTTGGAGATCCCATTAGTTTAATATTCAAATGAAAACCATTCAACTCTCCATCTTGCATGATTTCAGACATACTCCCCTTTCTTAATTTTACAGAGACCTTGGACAATACTTGCACATTCTGCTGGCCAGTCTTGGGTGTCACTACTCATTTCTTGCTCTTTCATAAATCATTTTCTTTGTAGCTGGCCAATTCATAGAATGCAAGGACTGATGACATCTCTACGAAGGATGCTGTGTCTTCACATTAGCCTCAGAGCAAGAAACAGCTATGCTCAATAAAGCTTAGTTGAAAATTTATGTGTAAATAAAGGAATAAGAACAATCAAAAACATTAAGAACAGGTATTATCAGAGCTCCTAAAGTTCACGGGCCACACTGTCCCATGAGAAGCTCTCTGCTTGTGATCTCCTTCCTTCTCCCCCAGGTCCTTTCATTCTTTAATTCCCTCATTTTCTCCCATTGACCCTTGTCTTCTGTTCCTATTATCTACCATCCAGAGGAGGCAAAGTCAGCTTGCTGAACAATCTGTCAGAATTGCCTGCTTCCTTAGTGAATGCTGTCTTTCTCACTATTTACCACAGCAAAATTTTCTTTTTTGTACAGACATACTCTAGACAGCCTTTTTGTAAGCAGTAGTCCTGTTGAGGTGATTTTTTTCCAAACAAAAGGAGAGTCTCCACTCAAAACTGAATTGTGCTGCCCTCCAATCTCCCCTCACCATAGAATTCATAAATAGTTGAACTTTTTAAAATGTAGTTCCACTGCACATATCAAATCAGTGTATGAAAAAGTGCTGTCGGAGCTCAAATATATCAGACATGTCTATTTTCAAAGTAAGAGAGAGACAAAGAAGGAAGAACAGAGAGAAAGGGAGGTAATAGTTCTAGGGCTGGAAAAGAAAAGGAAACATAGCAAAAAAAAGGACACAGTGCTTTGCAAAATACAACTGGGACTTTGGTGTTCTATATACCATTAGAAAATTTCAGGGTAGTGTGTGTGTGTGTGTGCATGTGGTTATCTTCTTTGTGGTATATACCAGGCTATTCTTAATTCAGTAAGGTATTACACATAACAGTGCAACCGCATTTTTGTGTCTTTAACTATTATAATTTTCAATAAATATAAGAAACTCTCATGAATTTCTGTACAGTGACATACCAAAAGTAACAGCAGGCCTTCTTTTTTTTCTTTTCTAGTTTAGAAGCAGAGCAGAAGTCAGCAGAAGAGAGAATCTTTATCCTGATATTCTCCAAAGTCCTGCTCCAGCTTTCTGTGTAACTCCAGGGCCATTTTGCCAACTTAACCCCCTATCATAGACAGGACATTTGTTCCAAAGTTGCAAAGCAGGAGCAAAGCAAGCTTGCAGGAGATCTAATTATCCAGTTTCTAAACATAGATAGGAGGTGAGAGTAAAGTATTACACCCACACTAAAGGCAGCTTAGTATTTGATGCCATCCACCCTAAGGAACTAAACTTCTCTATGTACAACCCTCCCTCTGTTCCCCATGCATCCTCCACTAACCCAGTCTCCTGCCCCCAGACACTTTACAGACACATCACATCTAAATATTTACAAGTTAGGAAGAAATAGGAGAAATTTTAACTACTGTTGTAACACAGGCAAGGATTGCCTCCCATGACTGACACCATGGCCATTAGCAGTAGGAATTCCTGTCAGAGATAAGCACATGAGGGTTTGTTAAACTCAGATTTTAAAAGTTTGAAACAATAAACATGATTTCCTTAAAGTCGTCTTCATACTTGCCACAAATAAACATAATGAATTTATTGGGAGGAAAGTTTCTTCTTCACAGTGCTACATCATACCATCATTCAGATCACAGACTCCTAGAACTGCGAGGGAAGGCTCAATTCTCAGATGAAAAGTGAGGATCAAAGACAACCAGCCATTTGTGAAAGGCCATTCAAATGGAAAGTTTTCTGGGCTAAAACTCAGGCCCTCAGATTCCTAAGTTAGTACTTTTACATGTACCAGCGATCCTCAAATGTGGGTACCTGAGAATCACCAGTGATGCTCTTTAAAAAATGCAGGCTCCTAGATCTCATCCTCAGGGCATCCTGTTTGGGAGAGCAAGACTGGGACCTGGGAATCTTTGTTTCTACTGAGCTCCCCCTGGATTCACATGCAAGTGGACCACACTCTGGGAAAATGTACTACACCGTCCAGCTGCTGCTGAAAGAAGCAACAAATTTGGCTCATGATGTTCAGGCCTACTTGCATTCTTTTCCTTGGTTAGCCTCTCTCCCATTTCTCCATTCACCAGCAGGCACGTGATTCTGACTGATGAGTCAACAAGTGCTGTGTTGAAAACCTCCATGCATTATAAAGGCTATGCAGTATTTTGTCTGCAGTTGGGTGGAGAAAGGACAGTCTCCCATAGAAGGAGATGCTACATCTTTTAAGGAGTTGTACAGGTAATGCATGAATATATGTTCATTGAACAATTGAAACAGTGCAGAACAATATAAATTAAAATGAAGTCCTACCTGTATCTCTGCCCTAATCTCATCTTCTACCCAAGGTTATTCACTGTTAACTGTTGGGTATATATCCTTTAGATTTTCCTATACACTTACATACATAGGTACATAGGTATGTGTGTACATTTTGCCCTTTAACTTTTGGAAAGTTCTGTTTATAAAATGATCTTGACAATTTTTTTTCATTATATAGGTGACAGAGGATACTGTCACAAGCACAGAAGAAATCAAACTTAAATCAAGGACATCTCAGGATATGTCACTGCTACTGGTAATCTGAGCATCTGCCCTTCATGTTTTTAAAAATGAAGACTTCCTGGACCTCACTCACCTCCTCAACTACATTTTGGTCAATCAGTGGTGTTCCTTAACCGTGTAAAAAAATATCTGTGAGGGAGGTAAAGGAAGAGGAGAGGGCTAGTAGTAATATCATGTAAACTTGTGAATACTATTACAGATTTCTCAAGCAAACACAAGATGCTAAATTAATTCAACTCCCAGTTAGCCCTGCATGACTGAGAACCTGTTCTTATGAAAGAAGTTTTGTGGGGTGCAGCTGAGGGTACAGTAGGGGATGCCTCTGTGTCTTCATAGAAAATGTACAGCATTCATTCTGCCTTCTCACCTTCCAGACCTCATAATCCAGACGTTACCTCCAGCATCTAACTGAAATGGCTCTTGCTGAAGTCACTCGGGACTCCTAATTGCTGAACCTCATTCTCCTGACTTCTGCAGCTACTTTTGGTTGGCCATTCTTCCTTTTGCAAAGATTTCCCCTCCCTTCTCTCTCTTCTGGTTCTGGTAGCTACTCTGAAAATGAGTAGTCATTCTCCATCTTTACAGTTGCTTTTAAATATTCATCTACTTCAGGATTTCATGCTAGGGGTGTTTTTATTCTTGTTCTGTATCCATTTGATGGAGCTCATAAAACCCCACAGCCTCAGCAAGGACCCCTAAATCTTTGTCTACAGCTCCATTTTACCCTGAGCTTAGGGTTCACTCTGTTAATAGCGTCTGGCAACTCAAATGGAGTATCTAACAGTAAACTGGCATCTCCCTCCCCATCTGTCCACCAAGCCTCTTCCCCCTACCCCAAGTTTTGCTCACATCAGTTAAAGATAAAACAATGTATCAGTTCCCTGAATTAGAAACTTAATCATTATTCCTCATTCCTCCCTTTCCCTTATTTTATTAAATCCTATGGGTTCCATCTCCAAAATATTTATTTGCTCTATCACCTCCTCTCTACTCCCATTGTTATTACCTTAGTGTTCATCATTCCCAAATGGACTAAAGTATTGGCTACCTAGCAGGCATACCTATATGAAATCTCTTTCCTCCTCCAAACCCAAGCATTTTATTTTTATTATTATTAAGGTATCATTGATATACACTCTTATGAAGGTTTCACAAGAAAAACAACGTGGTTACTACATTCACCCATATTATTGAGTCTCCCCTCATACCCAATTGCAGTCACTGTCCCTCAGTGTAGTAAGATGCTACAGAATCACTATTTGTCTTCTCTGTGCTAAGCTGTCTTCCCCATGCCCTCCCCCATACCATGTCTACTAATCATAATACCCTTTAATCCCCTTCACTCTCCCCCAACCCCTTGCTTTTGGTAACTGCTGATCCCTTCGTGGAGTATGTGAGTCTGCTGCTGTTTTGTTCCTTCAGATTTGCTTTATTGTTATACTCCACAAATGAGGGAAATAATTTGGCACTTGTCTTCCTCTGCCTGACTTATTTCACTGAGCATAATACCCTCTAGCTCCATCCATGTTGTTGTAAATGACAGGATTTGTTTCTTTCTTGTGACTGAATAATATTCCATTGTGTATATGTGCCACATCTTCTTTATCCATTCACCTACTGATGGACACTTAGGTTGCTTCCATATCTAGGCTATCGGAAATAGTGCTGCAATAAACATAGAGGTGCATATATCTTTTTGAATCTGAGAAGTTGTTTTCTTTGAGTAAATTCCTAGGAGTGGGATTCCTGGGTCAAATGGTATTTCTATTTTTAGTCTTTTAAGGAACCTCCATATTGCCCTCCACAATGGTTCAACATTTTAATTTACATTCTCACCATCAGTGTAGGAGTGTTCCGTTTCTCAGCATCCTCAGCAGCATTTGTTGTTCCTACTCTTTTCAATGTTGGACATCCTAATTGGTGTGAGGTGATGTCTCATTGTGGTTTTAATGTGCATTTCCCTGCTAATTAGCAATGTGGAACATCTTTTCATGTGCCTTTTGGCCATTTGAATTTCTACTTTGGAGAATTGTTTGTTCATATCCTCTGCCCATTTTTTAATTGGGTTATTTGCTTTTTGGGTGTTGAGGTGTGTGAGTTCTTTATACATTTTGGATGTTAACCCCTTATCAGATAGGTCATTTACAAATATATTCTCCCATACTGTAGGATGCTTTTTTGTTCTGCTGAAGGTATCCTTTGCTGTACAGAAGGTTTTTAGCTTGATGTAGTCTCATTTGTTCATTTTTGCTTTAGTTTCCCTTGCCCAAGGAGATGCATTCAGGAAAAAGTTGTCCATGTTTATATTCAAGAGATTTTTACCAATGTTTTCTTCTAAGAGTTTCATGGTTTCATGACTTACATTCAAGTCTTTGATCCATTTTGGGTTTACTTTTGTGTATGGGGTTAGACAATAATCCAGTTTCATTCTCTTACATGTAACTGTCCAGTTTTGCCAACACCAGCTGTTGAAGAGGCTGTCATTTCCCCATTGTATGTCCATGGCTCCTTTATCGAATATTAATTGCCCATATATGCTTTGGTTTATATTAGGGCTATCTAGTCTGTTCCATTGGTCTATGGGTCTATTCTTGTGCCAGTACCAAATTGTCTTGATTACTGTGGCTTTGTCGTAGAGGTTGATACCAGGGAGATAATCCCCCCAGCTTTATTCTTTCTTCTCAGGATTGCTTTGGCTATTTGGGTCTTTTGTGGTTCCATACGAATTTTAAAACTATTTGTTCTAGTTTGTTGAAGAATGCTCAAACCCAAGCATTTTATACCAAAAATGTTCATGTCTCTGAAACACATTACCACATGTCACTCCACACTTAATACTGTTAAGTGGTTTCCCATAACCTACAGGATACAAATTTTTAATACTTTAGGTACTTTCTAACCCTGCCCCAACTGACATTTCCAGCATTATCTCTGGTTATAAATAACTCAGCAACTTCGCCAACACACATAAGATTTTTCATCTATGTTTTTGACCATTTGGTTCCCTCAGGCCAGGGTGAATGCTGTCAACAACTCATTCAGTCTGTAAAATAAAGGCTTTCTCCTCTGAAATCCATGCGTGGCAACACACCTCCACAGCCTCCACAACTCACCCTTTCTATGCTGCCCCTTTGCATCCCACCTTCATTCACATAAATCTTCAAATAACAAGGAAGTAAGCATCCACACAGTATGTTGTAAGAGCATCATTTCTAAACCCTACTACTCTAGGAGACCTCCTAACCTGCAACTCTGCTTCAACTTCCAGCAGATAGAATGGTGCCTTGTTTACAATAGGTTCTCAATTGGTGTTTGTTGTTAAGTGAATGGATGAATGAAACATATATTTCCAATAAATAGCCCTACATAGAAATTATCTTATTTCTTATGAAGTTGGTAACTAGAAAGCCACAGCTCTGAACCCTATTACTAGCTTTGAGCCCTGTCTTCTAGAATTTGTTAATTCATCCATCCTCTTATTTATGCATATATTCAGTAACTATTTAGTATCTCCCCATACCAGGCATGGCTCTAGGTCCCAGGGACACAGCAGTGAACAAGAAAGACAAAAGGACTGACCTGCAATTTAGATTCATGTGAGAAAAAAAAATAACTTTAGACAAATACATAATTAGAATATATGGCATTCCAGTCAGTGATGAAGGTTAGGGAGGAAAATAAAGCTGAAAAGGGGATAGAGAGTGTGGTTAAAGGTTTGAGGGAGGCAATTCTAAATAGAGAAGTCAAGAAATGCCTAAGGTGGCATAATTCTAGAGTATAAACCAGGGTGGCTTCTTACACAATCTCAGGGGAAGGGGATACCAAGCCTACCTTCCCAGTCCTTCCTCAGGAGAAAAAAAAGGGGGGAATACAGTATATAATGGTGTGGTAAACAAAGAAGCCTACAGCATACCAATATGTGGTATGGATTCATAAGGAGTGAGACAGAAATGTTGTCAACCTGGGCATACAGTTAGAAGTCCATACACTTGGGAGAACCTCTAGACTTTATAAGAAAGAGAAAGCTTGAAGCTCTAGGGCCTTGAGGGAACTCTGAAGAAGAGGCTTGGGTTTGTTACTAGAGATAGGCTTGGATTGAATTATTTAGTCAGGGTGAGGCAGGGCAGTCTTGGTAGCATGGAAAATCAGAAGCAGCCCAGGGTTAAGAGTCCTGGAATGATAAATGAAATGGGCAGTAAGCTTAGGCAGGATGCCTTTAAGAGTAAGATTTCAAATGTTTGTTCATTTGTCTCTTTTTCTCCTTCATGGGAGATGTGGAACTCATCACAAACTATTTCCAATTTCATGATCTTGATGATTTTATATATTCCATTTTTAAAAATTGTGTCTCCAATTTTTACGGTGTAAGGCTGATGTGTATCTTTAGAAAACACTATTTCCAGAATTTTTGCATGACGGTATTTAGTTACAACTAGCAAAAATCACTTGAAAGGAAAGGGGATATTCTAATAAAGAAACTTTCAGTCTTTAACAAAATTCGGAACCTTCAAATACCATATTTAATTGTTTTGTTGACATTCTGGAAGGTTTCTCTGGGCTTCTCTAACCTTATAAGTAATTGGCAGCAATTTTCACTAGAAGCACCATTACCAAAACTGTCCTCAAAGGCAGGACTCTTACAGGAATTGTCGAGTTAATCTTATTTTTAAAGGATTTAGTAAGTGATGAAAACTACAGATATCCTGTTATTTTATAATTCCTTTTACTATTATCTAGGTTGTACATTTCTTATGGGAATAAAGTGTTATAAATTCACAGATTTGAACACTGAATCCTCCCATCCTAGAATGAGCTAAAAATATTCTTGTAATACCATATTTGTGAATGGTATCACTTGGAATGATAGATTGCTAAAAGCAAGGCAGAACATTCATAAAGAAAAGAGAAAGCGGAGAGAGAGAGAGGGAGAGAGAGACTGGGAGATTTTTTTTACAAATTATCTCATTTATTTCTTTCCTAAATTTGGTGAGAAGCAAATAACTTACTACTAGACAGAGAAATGCTTTCCCTCCTTCTATACTTGTCAAACTGTAGGCTAGAGAATGAAGCATCTTGTCAAAGGGAGAAGCCAGGGGCCTATTAATGATCCAGAAAGCCATCATACCTGCCCAGGAAGCAGACAGGAACTGCCGCATGATACTGCTTAGGCCCCTTGCTCCTCATTCTGACAGATAACTGCAACTTGCCTCCACCAGACCTTGACCTACCGGCAACAGAGATCAGAGAAAAGGACAGAGGGAAGGGAGTCCATGGCTCAGACAATTTTCTATCATGCAGCTAGCTTTTTCTTACTGATGACACTGGTACATAGCACCCAAATGCTTTGCCTGAGTTCAGACAACTTTTTACCAAGTCTCTGCCTAATCCCTGATCCCTCCTCCATTATCTCTGCCTGAGTTATAAATCTCTGTGACAGTACTGGTAGAGTACTAGACAGTGGAGCTGGGCCATTCTGGCTTACAAAACCAGACTGTTAAAATTTCAGATCCTTTTTAAGCCCATTAATCTCACTTTGGTAGCTTGAACTGGCCATGATAGGAGATTTACATGAGGGCTATTGGCTTGCACCTCCAATTTTCCTCTCCTTCAGCCCCCTATCACTGCTTCTAACTCATGTCTGATTTAACTTGGAGAACTTGCATAATGATTCCTGCTTTATCTGACTTCCACAGATGTATCATCCTGCCCACCTGACCCTTTCTGTCTGCAGGTTCTCAGTCCTGCCCTGTTTCACTTACCCTATCCTTTTGCTGTCCATACTTAGCATGGGGGTATACTCTGCCAAAAGCTGCCTCAACAGTGAAGATAAATCTCTCTCTGTCCAGAGTATGATCTAGTTCCAGAGTTTGAGGAAACCTGAGTCTGCAGGTGGATTGTACAGTCACTAGTTCTCCAACCACCCTTCGCATTTCTCGTGACTAACCTTTCTTGGCATCCCTACAAAAGACAATATGCTATCTACTTAAGGCAGCTTTTGGCCATATAGGTGACCATTTCAAGGAATAAAAACTATTTGAAACAGAAAAAAAAAATATTTTTTCTGTTTCCTTTAATTTCTCCTACTCAGCTGCCACATTATTTTCCTAAAATGCAGATCTTATCATGCCATAATATGCTCAATACTTTTGATGGTTCCCTGTAGCTTACCAATTCAAGTCTATCCATATCAACGTTTGAGATCTTATCTGATCCCAATTTACCTTTCCAACTAGTCTTCCACTACTGGCCTGCACACAGTAATATTCAGGCCTAAAGTCATCAAGATTTTCTACAGGCATCTGGCATTTTATACACATCGTTCCGTTAATCTGGAATGTTCTTTCTCCAGAGCAAATCCTAATATTCAAATTCTATCCTGATTTCAAGTGCCATCTCAAATAACCTCTTCACCATTAGATATCCCTGGTCTTCTCAGATACAAGTGAGCTACAGAAATGTGATACATATCCATTGAAAGCGATGAATTGCCACAGGTAATTTGGGGTTCTTTTGGTAATTATTTTTTAATAATCCTTTCTGTAATTCTTTTTCTGTGATTTCTGTTATTCCTTCAAGGCATTTAGCACTTTCTTTTTTTAGTTGCCTGAGTCTTCACTCCTTTGTCTGATTTCAAACTTTCTCTGTTGCTTACACATCTTCTCACCACGCACAACCTGTATCATAATGTTCAAATATGCTGAGTAAGTGACTGGCATCAATTCAAGTTAGGAAACAAAAATTTTTAGCAAGACAGCAAACTAAACATTTAGGTAGCAATAAATTAACATTTGTTGTACACAGATTTTTAAGTTATGTATTATTATTTGTTTACGTTTTATGAGCATTATGCATTGTGAGCATGGATTTATAGTAATTGTTCAAATACTTATTCTTATATTAATGTAAAGTCATTATAAAAAGTACTTAAACCATACATAATTACAAAAATTGGAAACTGAAAAATCCATCATGCCATTCAGTAGAGGCAGAAATATTCTGCTAAGAATTTAATATAATGTCCCACAGTTGCTGTACATTTTTTAAGTCTTAAATTTTTATTTATTTATTTTTGCATAGCTCTCACACAATTTTGGTTAATTTTAAATATTTTAATGTTATTTTTAAAGTTATTTTGAAGGATATTTAGCCTACAAAAAGGGATATATTTAACATGTACAATTTGATGGGAATTCATATATGTATATGCTCATGAATCCATCAGATTAACCAAAGTAATGAACATATTCATCACATCAAAAAGTTCCTATATACTTTTATATCCTTTTCACTCACCACCCACTTGTGTCCCAAGGTAAAAACTGATCTGGTCTTTGCCACTATAGATTACTTTGCATTTGCTAGAATTTTGAATAAATAGAACCATACAGTACAAAAAATGTACCTTTTTTTTTCTGACTTCTTTCACTCCATATAATTACCTTGAGATTCACTATGTTTTTGGATGTATCATAGTTGGTTTCTATTGATTGATTAGTAGTATTCCACTATTGGATATTTCATGGTTTAGTTATCCATTTATCTGTTGGAAATGTGGGTTGTTTTCATTATTTGGCTGCTATAAATAAACAAGCCTAAATATTGGTTTCCAAGTCTTTGTATGAACATACGCCTCATTTCTTTGAAGAGTGGAATGATTGAATCATACAAAAAATGTATCTTCTAAAAAATTTTCAGTAGTACTGTATAAGGTTGATAACGGTCTTGCAGTTAATATTTTTATATCTCAATGAGAAAGAATAATTAGACTATACAATGATAGAGAACATAATGCAAAACTCATTTGGAATCTAGAAGTACAAAATCTAGTGATTATTCACTCCTTTATATGATTAACATCCTACTCCCATTAAGAATTAAATGTGATTCCACTTAGTTTGAAAACTTTCTGTATTAAAGAATTGCACAACTAGAAATTACTCCAAAACTTGCTTAACCCGAAGAGTCATAAAAGAATCTTGTTAAAAAAAGAATAAAAGGACTCCTGAGCACTTTGCCAGACCTACTAAATCTCCACAGACAGGGTTCTCAAACTTTGTAACAAGTCTCTCAGGTAATTTTATGATTCATATGGCCTAGAAAATACTGATACATCATAACTTCCCATTTTTTAATACATGAGGAAACTAGTCTAGAGAAGTAAAATATTGATTAGTTAACAACAGCCAACCTGAGACTATTAATGAACTTTTCAGCATGTTATATTGAATTATGTCATAGTTAAGATAGTAGACAGAATAATTCAAGACTTATAAGGTATCATCTCCACAAAAAAAAACCCAGATGATTATTCTTTACAGAATTGCAAATGAATGTATTGTATGAAAACATCAATATTTATTCTGTAAATCATTTTCAAGGAATTAAGTAAAAATTTTAGCTACATGCATAAAAAAATCAAACATATACTTGAAGAACATGCCTAAAAATAGAGCAAATAAAAGTAATTGCTGTATTGTTCTTTATGCATCTCTTCTGCTGCATTCTATTTTTTGAGGCAATCATAAAGGCCTTCCACTTTTTAAAGAGGTGGGCAGGGCTGGGGGAGAGACAAAGGCTCCACCCCTTGACTGGGAGGGTCTGTGGGACTGGAAATACTGTTGCAATCATTTATGGAAAACACAATACACAACAGCTGGGCTCTTACTGAATGGATCTGGGATGACTTTTAATTTGTAGCATCACTGCCTGTATCTTATCTTAGTCTATATAATAAGGTAACTAAAATACCAGCTAGCATGAAATTGTAGGTTAATCTAAACAAGAAACTTAGGCTACTGCATTTTTAGAAAGCATGATTTTAACATGATGAAAAAGTGTGATTTGGGTTAGTCCTTTGGTCATATCTCATGGGGCAATAAATGGATGCTTACTTTTGGTTATAAATGTGAGTGAATAAAAGGTAGCCATAACCACAGTGGTCTATTACCCAAACACATACATATATATGTGTGTACTATATAGACATATTTATGGATATATGCACACACAGCTATATATAAATGTCCTGCTAAGTTTAATTCAGAAATGTCATTTTTTTTAAGAAACTTAATTTTCCGTCAAAGTTTTTTCCATTTTCTGTATCAGAGCCTGTGGAATACAGTAAGACCACCCAGTGGTTGTTCTTGCCCTTTTGGCCCGAGCAGTTGTAGTTTCTGCATGGTTCTCCAGGGCAAGCTGAACGCTAGTAGGGAACTGCCCAATAGGCACACCTTCGGGCCAGTCTGCGACCTCAGACTGAGGAGCAGTAAACTCGGGAGCTGGAACAGTTCCCCCTGGACCTGGAGCACTTCATTCTTCCGGAAATTCTTCCTGGGTCAGAATCTCTGCAGAAACAGAAACAGACAGTGCCCCGATGGCAGGTCACGGAGACAGTACCACGCACCCGCAGAGCTGGCACCCCCAGCGTCCACCACGTGGCACCCAGCGAGGGGGCTCCGCCTCGCTGCAGGCGCTGCAGTGTCCGTGTGGTGCGGAGGAGGGTCTGTGTCACACGGCGCAGTGATCGACGGGTTTGCAGAGGACCCTTCGGGGAGGCATTGGGGAACAGCCCTGGGAGCAGTGGCGACCGGAAGGCAGCGTGGGTTTGGTTGGTGAAGTCCCCGAGGGCGGCGGAGGATGACAGGAGCAGGTCCAGCGGAGGCCGCAAACTTCAGCTTCTTGGCTAACCTTCCTGGAGGTTGTGACACTGAGGTCAGCCAATCAGGTTTTCAACTACAGTAACACAAGGTGCCAGCAGAAGCTTCTCCCACGTTCTCCTCAGATTTATGAGGCAGCCGCATCCCTTTTCCTTTTGTAGATGTTCTGATGCGTTTGGAAGTCAGGATTGGTACCACCCAAGTGGGTTTCTGCTGTGAGGAATTTGAAGACATCCTTCTGCAGTTGGACAACATCAAGGGCTCCAGGCATTGTGAATGTTCCCTTTAAGTTATAAGGGGAACCCAGAGCAACACTGTATGGACCCCTCTCTGGGTAGCACAGAAAAACATGAATTTTTAATAAATAAAGAAAAGCATTAAAGTATCAAATTAGATTGTGGTCAATTTATATGCAGTGAAAATTCTGAAGAAGATGCATGAAATTCTAGATCTGGAAGAACTCTCAGCTCTTTGCAGTTAAAGGTCGCTGTTACAGGCTGAATTGTGTACCCTTAAACTTCGTATGTTGAAGTCCTAACCCCCAGTACCTAGCATCTGAAGAAAGGGCCTTTACAGAGGTTAAAATGAGGCCAACCGGGTGAGCTCTAATCCAATCTCACTGCTGTCCTTAAAATAAGAAATTTGGGCACACGGAGATGCCTGGGGCACGTAAGTAGAGAGGGACAACCATATGAAGACAGCAAGGGAGCATCTAAGGATAGAAGCCTCAGTAGAAACCAGCCCTGCTGACTGTGATCTTAAGACTTCCTGCCTCCAGAATTGTGAGAAAAATTAATTTCTGTTTTTTAAGCCACCTAGTCAATAGCAGTTTGTTATGGCAACCTAGTTAACTAATAGATTCACTCCATCTACTATTTAAATGCATGAATGGAATTAGATATCTCTAATATACTCCTAAATAGTCTATCAGGAGTGTTTTATCTGAAAATTTTAAATAAAATGGGAGGAAAGCTATTCTGTTTAAAACCTTGTATTTCCCTGAATTGCCCTCCCACACTTGTGCCACTCATGCATTTACGTCTAAGGTCCTCTAGCCTTAGGTGTTTGGGATCCTTTTATAAAAGATAGTTCTGAGTATATTCAAAGCATGTTATTATCACAGTGTTTCTAGAAAAACGCAAATATGATTTAAAATTAGATGTTTTATTATGAAGTTTTATTATAAAGTTTAAATATCATTTTTGTTATAATTTATCTTTTAAAAAAATGAACAAAATGCAGGTTAGGGTCAGAGCATTTGGGCTTAATACCCATGAATGGCTTTTGCACCCCTTTGTGATTATGAATGCATTGCCCTTCTGCACAATAATGATTCTACATCACATAATCATTATTTAATCATACACTGGCAGGAGAAACAACAAGCAACTACTTTGTTTCAATTTATAGAAATAAAAAGTATGTTTTTATACTTTTTTGTGTGTCTGTATAAAATATAACTGAAATAGTATACCAGTTAAGTGAATAAATTAAACCATTTTATGAACAGTGTGACCCTGGATCAATACATTAAGCTAAGCCACTGTTTCCTCTTCTATAAATTGGGGCTAGTAAAATGTTATCATCAAAGAATTTAGGTGGGGTTATTAAATAAGGAAACATATGCAAAACTCTTGGCAGAATGGCTGATACATAGAAAAGGTCAATAAAAGGTAGCAACTATAAGCTTTTATTACCGTAAAGCTCAGATACTGAATTCCTCAAAGGCAGAGACCTTAGTTATCTCCAGGCCAGCATTATGACCTAGAGAGTAAGCTCTCTATGAATATTATAGGTGGAATTAAATTATTATAGGTTGGACTGAACTAAAATAGGTATTATTTTACATTTAAATAATAGTTTCTATTTCTGTTGCCTTGTGAAAGTATTTTAATATTGCAAAGAAAACATTTTTATCAAATATTAAGTATTTTGCTTGGTAAAATTAAGTATATGAAGGAATCGAAGTTAGTTTGAGCTTGATTTTTATATACCCAATGTTTTTAAACAATGTAGTCGGAAACCATATATTCTAAGTAGAGGTCTTTCAAAAACAATTACTAATTCTGTTATATTCCAGTTTTCTTTGTTGATCAAAATATTTTTTCCTTACTATTTAGAGTTGATGAATTTGACTTGTGACTTTAAAAATGTCTATCATTTTTTCTAAAAAAATGACAAAACATTTTGCAAATTTTCAGCTTTGAAAGGTCTGAAATAAGGTCAAGGCTCAAGCTGATAGTGGCACAAGTCCACTCAATTGAGCAAACGTGTGCTCATTCTGTTCCTCTCTCAATGTTACAGAGAATTCATTGTCTTTTTTTATATTTAAAAAACTGAAACAATAAGCCAAGGATATCAATACATCACAAACTTGTAAGAGGAAAGCCTATTTTGTTTGCTTATTTCTTGCTCCTATAGTTTACCCTAACAGAGGATTTCTGGAAAGGTATGCCAGACCCGTAGGACAGTGAGAATATGGCATAATGGGGAGATCACTAGGAAGGAATTCAGGAAACCAGATTTCAGGTCTGACTCCCCCATTTAAACTCATATCATCTCTGATAGACATCACTAAATTTTTCTTGATCGCAGCTTTCTTTTCCAGAAAATAGGGAGTATAATGTATGTGTGTGTCTTCCATGAAAATATAATGCTTTGAAAACTGGAGAACAAAATTTAATGAGAAATTTTTGTCTTATATGTTGACTGCTATGGCATATATTCTTCTCTATGAAAGCAAGTATTGAGTAAGCCTATGTCACCACTAAATCTGTGAATTTAATAAAATAAGTTCTAATATTTACTGTGTGCCTTTTATGTGCCATGTATTACCTAATTACTACAAACTAAAGATCTGAAATACATTACTGCCTACTCTTTAAAATGCCACTACCAGTTACTCACTATTCTGATTTGACAGAAAAACACTCAAGACCTACATATTTTGTCTACCTGTGCAGGAAAAAGTTCTAGATTGGATCCTGAAGCATTATCATTCCCATTTTACCACTGGAGCTTCTGATGCTCAGAGAGGTTGAGTTGCCTAAAGTCAAAGGTTAGTGACAGATATAAGCCCCAACACTTCTGGGAGACAGGTAAGGGGAGTTCCATTTAACCTATTGGGCAACTGAGGTTCAGGGAGTGTAACGAAACTGCCCTAAGAAATCTCCCAAGTGAAAGTGGTGGAGTCAGGTTTTAAATCCAGGCCAAATGACTGCAAAACTTACATTCTTACCACTACAACACAGTGTAAAAAGAAGCACATTAGGTAAGTGAAATGTACTTCCTCCATCTAATAAACAGTTGTAAGATAAATGATATTGTGTTTTACCTTGTTCACTTTTTCTTCCCTCTGTGGCTACTAAGCCTCTCTCTGCTCTTCCACCTGATTTAACTGGTCTCTAAAAGTCAAACCTGTTCTATTTCTTTCCAGACAGGAAGGTTTATGTAGCATTACACTTTCAATTTTTCTGCTAGCTCTGCTTATATCAAGAGTTCAAGGAGTATCTTCCTTAACAATGCCAGATCTTTGATGCATTAGATTTAGGAGCACAGCTTCAGCATGAGGATGAATTGACAAAAACTCTTTATTTAAGTTCAAATAGGAAACTTTGTACCACTGCAAATAATCAAGATTTTAGCCAACTCTCTTTGTTCACAATGTCCTAGGGTGTTGATATTCTTTAGCAAACCTTCTCCCTAGGAAACCTTCCTTCTTCAAATACCTTCTTTAGGTTCACTGTTGGTGCTTTAATACCTTGACTACTTTATTTCTGCTCAATGCAAACTTTTTAGTTTCTCTTTTTTCTAGTTAGCACCATTGGAAACCAGATGAAAGGCAGCTTCTCACTTTGCACTGATAGTTGATTGAGATAAACCGACAAACACAAAGGTTACAGAGATGATATTGTACAAGCTATAGTAAGGTGAGTAACCAGAAACCCAGTAACAGGGATTAGGGAAAAAATCAGCACAGACAATCTTCAGCTTCCAATTTTTGCCCTGAAAGGACTCAGTGCTAGCCTAACTATTTCCTTTGCTCTACATAAAAGAACCTTGTTCCGTTTTCAGAGCCCTTCATTATCATGAAATCAGTCATTTGAATCAAAATCCTTTAAGGACATTTTCCATGCTGAGAGTACTGCTTTGAAAGGTGTCTAATTATCCTATAGTCCCGACAGCTACCCAGCATGCCCTAGCACTTGGCAAGTTGTTTTTCTACCTTTTGACCACAAAAGAAAATTTTGCAATGTTAAATACTGTATTATCAGAAATATTTATCTCACTTCTTGGCCCATAAATTCTTCTATTTAACAAGAAAGACTCATAAAGGGATGCAGTCAAAGATCATGGTTAGAAGGATGGGCTTTTAGAGTCACTCAGGCACAGGTTAAATCCAAGATTGGCCACTTTCTAGCTTTCTGACCTTGAGTAGTCACTTAGCCACCCTGTAGTTTACTTTCCTCATCTGTAAAACAGGATAACTGTATCCACCTCACAGGCAGATTTGACCATCTTGCTTCTTTCTCTAAATAAGAACAATGATTATCACCATCCTATGCAAAGAGGTTTAACCAAAAAAGTCCCAAGTATGTGAGACCTTCTCTGCCATTCTCTGTGTATATTTTTATAGGAAAAGATAGCCAGGGAAGTTGCATTACATCTTGTGGTAGAGCTTTACCAAGTGGAATATTTGTTTGTATCTCTATATTATTTAACTGTATCATTCAAGAGTTGTACAGAGCAAGCTTGTCAATTAGGAAATAAGCTATTCTCTAAAACCTTATTATTTAAATGATTCATTAGAGAATGCACATTTCAAAGGTAGGATAAAAGAAAGAACATTGCCACAGAGCCACAAATCCTTTCAAGATTAGATAAAAGAAGAGGATAACATTACTGCCAAGAACACCAACCTAAATTACCTTATCTAACACACATAAAAGTTGTAAAACATATATGAAAGCCGTAACCAGGGTAATTATGCAAAAATGTACAATTAAATGATATATGTTTTAAATGTCATGGAGAAGAGAGACCTGTGTAAAATATATAAAAGTTGTAATTTCATGATATTGCCCACTCTATGTCATGTGCCATACAAATACACACACACACACACACACATTCACCAATCTCCTGTATTCTGGGAATAAAGAATATAGAATCTATATTCCTAGAATATATGTCATTTAGGAAATCAATTCCACCTTTCCTTCTCTAGAAATTATTCTCTGAATAACTTTAAAATAATTGTTTTATTAATAATAATAATAAATAAATAATAATAATTCTCCTTACTATACATAAGGGTGGTTTATTTATTCTTTGAACTTGATTCCATGGGAGGAGTGCTTCCAGATTATCTGGAAAGTGCTTCTTAAGTCAATTCTGGAGATCTAGGTTCTACCCCTTATTCAAGTTAGCCCCTCTGTGGCCTCTGTTTCTTCATCTGTCGATTAGTTGTGTAAACTATACTTTATCAACATTCTCTTCTAATTTTGAAACTTATGTGTTCATGAAATAACTCAATTTCTGAAATCTCTAAAGATTAAAAAAAGACAAACAAAAATGTTTAATAAGCTGAATGAAATAATATAACGTTTTATTAAAACAAAATCTTTGAGTGAAAAAAAAACTTCTTAAACTTTTAGAAGCAAAAAAAACAGCACGAAAACATAGTTAACTTTTGTCAAGCCCTATATGCATATTCTCTCTCTAGAATGTTCCCATCAAATTCCTACAGCTCACTTGAATTTTTCACTCAGCACATTTTGAGCAACATCCTTTTCTCCTTCACTGAGTGAGGGCTCATGTATTACAAATTAATTTTCCCATTAATTGTAAACCTAATTAAGATGGTAAGGAATGAGCAGTCACTCTGCTTCAAAGAGGAAGTGTTATTTGAACCAGGATTTGAATGATAAAAAGGAGATTTCAGGCAGAAAATAGAGGGAAAGCTACTCTATGCTAACGGAACAATGTGAACATGGGAACAAAGGTGTCAAAGAGAAAATGTTGAGAAGTCCAGTATGGCTAGTTGGAAGGAAGGGGCTAGTACAAGAGTCTAGGAACTACATATACTGTGGCCAAATCATGAGAAGATTTGGATTTCACATTCTGAGTCACCAAAATCAAAACATATTCATAGACAGTGAGGTAGTATGACAAGATTTTTATAGATGCTACTATAACATTGGCAGTGTGGTATTGAAATGGACTGGAGTAAGAAAAGACCAGAAACAGAAGAACCATTGGTGAATGTGCTGAAATAGTTTAGATGAGATTCATGAAATTCTGAAGTAGGACAGTGATAATAGAAATGAATAATATGTTTTTGAGAGAATTACTAGTGTCATGTGGAAGTATTAAAAAATACGTGTCAAATTGATTAATGAAAAAATAAGTTATTTCTGCAAAGTTGAATTACCAGTTTTAAATATACCAGGAAATTCCCTCTGTTTAAATAGGAATGTTTAAGTAAATTTATTCCTTTAGAATGTCTTGATAATCTTTTTCATTGAGACATGATGATTAATATCTTCTTGATTATTCAATAGATACAGATGATAATAATCCATCTGTATTATATTTATCTCTATGAATCACTAGTTCTTTTTTTTGTCAATCAAATTCCATTTAATATGTAATCAATATTTATCGATAACATTAAAAAGAATGTTATAAACATTTCTAGCAGTTCATAAGAAGTAAAAATATAAAAATTTCTGTTTTGGTATTATATAGGCTCAACTTTTATCAGGAATATAATGATTTACTGTTGATTTTTATATTGGGCCTGTGATTAATTTTTTGGCACAGAATACAGGGAAAAGAAGGACAACTACCAATAGTTTAAGTATTTGCTATCCCTAGCAATATTTGCTAATCTTTATTCCATAATCAATGAAAAAAAATGAATAAAACAAATGGGTTTGATGGTATTCCCTGAATATTAGGAAATCTGAATTATTCAAAGAATACTCTATAAACTGATGTTTTTCATCATTTTTTAAGGCTGGTAAAACCACACACCTGTAGAATAAAGGAAGCTTCACATTTTTATAGTTTGGCAACTCCAGGAAAGAGAGAGTATTTCCAAATATCTTTAGGAGGTAAGTCCCACAGTGGATCCTGATTGGCCTACCTCAGGCGATGTACTCATACCTCTGACATATCTGGATCCTAAAGCCCACTCTGATAGTGGAGGTGTAGGGGGAGGTAAACAGATCCTGGTGAGTGGAAATCTGTCTTGAAAGACATGGAATTGAGTGTGAATTCCACAAAAGTAAGTGAAGTTCTGGTAGCAGGGGAAGAAGAATAGGAAAGTGTGCTGAGCAGATAAAAAAAATCCTAACCATGGTGCAAATGCCTGGATTAGCTCATGCTTTTTCCACTTACTGATTGAGGATTCTTGAATAAATTACTTTGTTGGTCCTCAGTTTCCTTATTCAATAGAAAAACTGTCTCCCTTAGATGATGGCTGTGAGAAGTTAGTGACATAGTACAAGCTAAGGGCCTTGCACAATTCCTGCCTCACGTCTGGCATCAGTAACCTAATTAGAACAATATGTATGAAATTCACTGCTTTACTCACTGTACTAGACAGTGAAGATAAAATAATAAGTGAGGACAGTCAAAGCAACTTTATCAAATAATCACACAAACATGTTGAACTGCTGCTGTTTTGTCTAGTGCTACAAAAGAGGGAATTTGTACTTGAGTTCTAATAAGAGAATTGGTCAAATCAGAGGTTATTCCTGGGAAATCTGCCTGAGGAAGAGAATATAGGGAAACACTAGTTGAGATCTAAAGTATGAGGAGATATTAGGCAAAGCAGTCTAAGCAGAGGTGGAAGAAAGGATACATGCAAAGGCTCTGAAAGGGGAGGAAATTCTGAGGAACCTTGCCTCTGGAGTTGGGGAGTGCAGAATGAATTGACTTTGGAGAGACAGCAAGAGGGCAGACTCTGGAAGGCATGAAGCCTTTGCTAAGGTATTTACTTCTTTATCCCAAGAGCACTGGCAAGCCAGCAAAGAGTTTTCAGCAAAGGAAGTTACATGATCAAATAGTGATTTTTATCCTTCTTTTCTGCTTCCCTCAAGATGGGGGTGGATGGCATCCCTCTGCTCTGGCCTGGTCAGGCAATAATGATTTCAGTTTGCAGTGCCATTTTTTAAAAGAAGCATACTGGAAACAAAATGTGTGTCTAGGGAGCCACAGAGTTGTGAATGAACAAGAGATATTTCATGTGCACAAGACAAAACTTACAAAATTTATTTATTAAAGTAGACCTGCCTCTTAACAACAAATGTTAAAGCTCAAAAAGAAAAGCTTTCCAACAATTTATCAAAAATAACATGATAACCAACTAGCACAGAAGACTATATAATCGTGGAATTTCTGTATATCTAATGCTGAACTCCCCGCACCCTGTAGAGGGAACCTACTATTTCTACAAGAAAAAAATGCCCCATGCCTCCTATCCACTTGGGACACAGCCCTGCCTCTAATTCACTTTTAAACCTGTTGTTCACTGAGTATCTACTGCAAAGGTACTGGATGCTGGCCTCCGTCTTCTCTCAAAGGCCTACCTACCTAAAGAGAGATCTCAGTCTTTCTGACCCACTCTGACCTCCTGATGAGCTTGCCAGTAATCTTTGATTTGCATACTAGCTCTTTCTAATCCCTTTGATATCTGCCTTTATATTCTCTTGACTTGATTTCAAGTAACATACATAGAAACTGTAGTGCAGCAGTATGAAGGAAACAAAAGATACAGAATAATGGATGACACAGTCAGTGATGATATTGACGTGCTAGAGACGTGAAGCCTTGGAGATAGGCAGAGGAGACAGAAGGAGAGGAAAAAAGACCAGGAGGAGGAGGGAAGGAAAAGAAGAGGGTGAGGGTGTACTGTAGGAGATATATATATATATTAAGCGCTCAGATGAATGAAATAAATTAAAATGGACTTCTGATAGATCCAAACCCTGGTTTCTTTAAGCCTGGTGTAAATTATTAGGCCATTCCTTCCTACTGGTGTCATAAAATTAGCATGGTTAGATTGATGTTTCCCAAGCCCCAGCAATTCTACCAACTTCATGATATTTAACATATACACCTTCGTTTAGTATGAGTTCTTATTTATGTAATGCTGTACATTAAACTGGTGTTACAAAAAATTTTTCTAAGAAATAATCAACTTGGAATCATGTTTGATGTGAGATATATATATATATATATATGCATTTTAAAACTATACATTTCAGTTTATACTCATTTGATAAACAGAAGTTCATCTGTATACCACCTAAAATCATCTGGGGAACCTTTCCAATTATGGATGCCACCCTGCAAACCTGTGATTTGAAGCAAAGTCATAAAGCCTGCAGTAGGAACTGAAACAGAACCCCCTTTTCTCAAACTAGTTTCCCTTTCCATTAGACCATAAACACACCTTAAGAGAGTGACGTTTTTGTGCATAATAAATGTACTACTGTTGGAAGACTTTTGCAGAACAAAATGACTCCTAATTGCTGGTTGTGTTAAGATTGGGATTACCGGGGAAGAGTTGTTAAATGATTTTCCAGTATTGTCATATTTGCTTCTGTTTTCCGACTTCTTTCTACTTCTGTTTGAAATGGCTTGCAGCACTGTTTTGTTTATAAGTAAAAGCAATTATTTAGTTCTTTGAACTTTTCTTGTGGTCCTTTTTTCAAACATTTATTTTCATAACTACGGAAAGGCAGTTGTCTTCTAGCTGGAAGCTCCAGCCACTTGGAGTGAAGCACTTGTTGAAGGCTGCCCAGTAACAAACCAAGTCCACATTTCCACTCCATGTTCTTCCCAAACTTGTTTGCTATTGAGTAGACAAATTAATGCCCCTTCTAAAGATGTCAACATCCTAATCCCTACTGTATGTGAATATGTAATGTTACGGTTGCAAAGGGGAATTAAGATTGCAGATGGAATTAAAATTGCTAATCAGCTGTCTTTAAAATAGAGAGAGTATCTTGGATTATCTCGGTGGACCAATGAACTCACAAAGTCCTTATAAGTAGAAGAGGGAGGCAGAAGGGAGGGTCAAAATGATTGTACAACAGGACTCAACTCATCATTACTGACTTTGAGGTTGAAGGAGGCTATGAGCCAAAGATGGGCAGCACCTAGAAGCCAGAAAAGGGCAAAGAGAGGAATTCTCCCCGAGAACTTCTATAAGGAATGCATACCTGCCAACATTTAGTTCAGTGAGATACATCTTGGATGTCTAACCTCCAAACTGTAAGATAATAAATTGTGTTGTTTTAAGCCATTAAGTTTGTGGTTGTTACAACAACGATAGGAAACACAGTGAACCTAAAATTCTACCTAGTTTCTTACTCTCCCATGGGCATAGGTTTGGCATATACATCCTTAACAAAGGCATACTGAACTAAGGAAGGTAAATTTGAAGTCCTACTTTTGTATTAAAATACCTAATTCTTAAATTTACACATTAATCTAGTTTCAAAAGATTGCTGATGTAAATATCCAGTTAATATTTTCCTTTAAACATTAATAAAATGCTTTTTAGTGGTTTCCAGTTATAAGAACAAAGGTAGGAAGGGTTTTGGAGAATTAATAAAATAGTTATTTTCAGTATTTTTTAAGTCTGTTGCGCTAGGGCTCTGGATTCAAAATAAGCTGTGCCGTCCATCAGCCATGTTTTGGGAAAATTGAGCTCCCTAAGCCTCTATTCCATCGTCTATAAAAATTTAAGAGTAACAGGACCTATACAACAGGTTTGAGGAAAAGGTTTAAGAGACAATCTATGTAAAGTCCTTAGTGTAACGCCTGGTCTGTAATTAAGCATATCACATATGGTGTTAGTTACTGTTGCATTATCTTTCTGATTTTGAAAACTTGCCTAACACAAAAACACAGCTCTCAAATGCTGCTGTGTTGGCAACCTGCACTTTGCTTCTTTTTCAATCCTAATTTCTAAAGAAGCGTCAATAAACCATTTTGAAAATAGCATCTCCCTTAGCAATACTTAACCCTGAGTCAACAATTCTTTTAATTATTAAATATTCATTCACTAGAGTAATTGTTTCAGAAAAGTACAGGGGGTAAGACAATGGCTTTGCGGATCCTAATTAGGCTTTTATCTCTCTAAGGCGTGTCGGGGTGTATTCTTTGCTGGGCAACCACTGGACTCCTCTCCCCGACGTCCTCCGCAGAAAGGAAGGAGCTCCTGGCCCTCGCCAGAGCACGAGGCCTGTCTCCGGGCGGTGCCAGGTGAGCCCCGGCGCTCTGAGAGGCCGAGCTGGGACTCGCGGCGCCCGGAGCACAGCGCGAGCGACGGCTGCAGGTTGCTAAGCTTCTCCCTCAGCGCCTGGCGCCCAAGCGGCCTCCCGCCCGTGCGCGCCCGGGGCCCCTGGCGAGGGGACGCACTTGGCCAGATCGGTCCAACTTCAGGGGCGTTCACGGTGCTCTGGCCGCCCTCACGGGTCTCCCCGCCCGCGCCCCGGCCCAGTCTCGCTTCCCCAGGCTCCGGAAGGGAAGGAGGCGTGCCCGGAGCAGGCGGGAGGGAGCGATATAAAAGTGCTGGCGGCGCGCCGGCCCCGGCTTCGCTTGCTGCCTCACGCCGAGCTCTCGGGCGCCGCTAGGAGCACGGGCCGCGGGGGAGGGCGCTGCGCTAGGGCTACCAATGCGTGGACTATCTGCAGCCGCTGCTCGTGCAATATGCTGGAGCTCCAGAACAGCTAAACGGACTCGCCACACCGCTGCCTGGGCTGGATCACAGCGCTGCCTTTCCTTATGAAGAAGGCACAAGTGAGTAGGGCGCACCCCGGAGCTCGCCGGCTCTCCAAGAAAGCCTCCCGCGGCGCCCGCGAGAGCACTGCGCGTCCCGGCACGGGCTGCGGGGGTGTGGGGCTGGGCCCTCCGGCCTCGCCTAGAGGGTGCGGGGGAGGCGTGCGTGGCGTGCGAGCCCGAGCCGCCCGGCTGGGCGAGCCAGAGAGGAGGAGCGGGAGTGATGAGAGGGAGCTGGTGTCAAGTTTGGAGCCGCAGCCGTGAAGTTTGGAACTGTCAGTCGGGAACCGCAGTTCCTCCAAGATGGACGGATCTGCTCTTTGGCCGGAGAGTTTATTATCACGGCAAGGCATGTGTTTGCACGGGAGGCATTTCTCCGTGGATTCCGGGAGATTACAAGACAGCTCCCCGTGCACCACGCTTGCTCTGGGGCCCAGAGTTTTGTGCAGCTCCCGGGTGGGCGCGGGGCTCGTGCGCAAGGGTGCCACCGCTCAGCCGCAGCTCCCCGCGGGGCGGAGAACCTGCCGGGCAAGCCCGGGAAGCGGCTCCCGCGGCGTTTGCCCGGTTTGCGGCTCTGGTGACCTCCCCAGAGCTCTAGACGGGGTAATACTTCCAGACTGCAGACACCTTCTTCCATTACAAAAAAGAAAAAGGGTTTTGGCTCTTTCTTTTTTTTAATGGGCACCTCTAATGATAGTTATTGAGATAATTCCCAGGGCTGCTAAATTGTGCATTATACATAAACACTGTGGGTAAGAACGGCCCAGGGGTACAATTAGATTTTTTTTTTCTGGAAACATATCTGGCTTGTTTAGAAAGGGCCGCCGCGGTACTCCCACCCACGGTTCTTTTAACCACTTGAAGTTCTTACCTTGTTTTAGTTCTTTCCCTTGGAATTTTTCTAGTTATCTGCCGCAGGTTGGATAAAGCTGCCCTTTCAGCACCGCGGAGGTTCTGTCTGAGGTCTGTCGAAGGAGTGGAAGCGATGGGGGGGGGAGGAGGAATCAGGGGTTTATACAAATCATCAGTTTAGAATGAAGGCACCCATGTGATGAAAATGCTTTTAAACGACCCCCTTAGTATCATATTTTAAATCGATGTCTAGTCATGCGGGAAATGTACACCTTGGTAAGGAAGTAGGAAGAATCGAGCCCCCAATGCACCGGTGTGGATAAGGGCAGGGGGAAGGGAGATTGCCTGGCAGAAGGGAGATCACTAGGGTAGCAGCCTAAGATGAAGAGTCTCGGAGCAGCGCTGAGTCCGGTCTTGCAAGCCGGTTAGTTTTACAGGCACAGCATCAAACGCTGCACTTGGGATCACACAGTGTGCTGTTGAAATGCAAATATTTAAGACTCTGGCAACGAAAGAAAAGTTTTATTGTAATTAATTGATTTGCACAAACTTTCCGCTTTCTGCAGTATGTAAGCCAGCGCGAGGAACCAATTCCTTAGTAGTAGCATATGGTCTCGTGCATAGTAGGTCTGAGATCTCCTTGGAGAAACCGCTACCTCCTAGTCTAGGAAATGAGCCTAAACCTTTATTTAAACAAGAGCACCGGAGACAGATCAGGTTAATGACCAAACACTCCAAAGGGGATCGATGTACTATCCAGTCACTTTGAGAGTCAGTAGGATTGATGATCTTTGCTTGCTTTGCGAAACGAATGTGAGCTCTGTAATCTTCTTTCTCTCTTTGATTAAATGGCTGTGTAAATCGGATTACATGGAATAATTCCATTGGAAGCTAGAAAGAGGTCCATCTACCCTGAAAGGCTGTGGTGTTAGTGACTCAGTGCTGCCGACCAGGGACATTTGAGACAGCTAAATATTTTAGAAATGTGACCTGTTCGGACCAAGTTAAAGTGCAAGCCCTTTGGGGGAACTTGCTGATGTTAAAGGTCTTGCAGGCAAAGGAGGGCAGTGCCCTTGGTGAATAAAGGCATTCATGGCCTGGGATCTAAAGACCTTCAAGATTTCCTTTAAGGATACTTATAGCAATTCCACATTCTTACCACTGAAAAAGGGGACACTGGAAATAGCAGAAGGTCAATAAAATATTCCATGATAATTGGGGGGCGAGGTTGATTTTAGTTCATATTGTTAAAACTTCTAATCCAAAAGTTACAAATAAATATTCTGTGCAACTGGATGAATGAAGACACCATAAGGAAATCAGACACTGAGAGGTAAAGATCAATTATTCTACTAGATCTAATGCTGCATCCTTGCCAGGAAGGAATCTGTTCGTAGTAGATAGTTTGATAGTCATTTATGAAGATGGCATCGATACCAAATGTCTATTGTAAGTCAAATGGTTCTGTACTCTCCCATTACCCAAGAGATAAAATGATGATAATAATGACAATAATAAACCTTAACTTGAATTATGCAGTTCTATAAGAATCACAGAGGCACCAGGCATTCTGGCCTCTCAGTTAAGCTAAATAAATGTGAAATTCCATCAACAACCACTTGGGGTTTGAAAAATGATTCATTTATAGAGCATGTGTAATAGACTTAAGTATTTGGAAAATAATTACACAGGCAGTAGTCATGAGGGGCATTTGTAACAAAGTTATTCAAAGTTATACAGAAATGAATGAGCTTTGCATTTTTTCAGATTTCTGAATGTATTCTATTCATATGTGGGCTTTAGTTTTTAAAGGGAATTTGCTCTGGCTTAGAAAAAACATCTTTCAGTGTATGATCATTGTTTTCAGTGTAACACTCTGTCACACTGGTATATTAAATAATAATTGGGCAGCATATTTTGCAAGACCAATTAGAAAGTGCTATCAATTTAATGGGCCTGGTGCCATGTTTATTGATATACTTCTATTTTGGTTTTGAGATGGTTTGTGAGAATTTTCGTGACTATTGTCAGTTTTAGAAATCCAAAGACAGGAAAAGATCATCTTGCAAATAGTGTAGAAAGACCATTTTAGCCACACATTAGTTCTCAGAGAAGAAGCAAATAGAATGCTAGTTAGCTTTTGTTACTCCAAAGAAAATATCCCTCTTTTATCTGTGTGAAGTGCATCATCTGGGTGGATGATATAGGTATATAGAAAAAAAAAACATTTATGAAAAGAGCATTTCCTAACTTTGTACTAAAAAAAATCACTCAGTTTGGAATATGTGCATTAAATAACTAATTAATATAGCTTTTAATTGATGAATTCTGCCAAGACTTTAAAACACAAGTGCTAAGTCAATTTTATTTAACATAAAATAAGGTAAGTGACCATATGGAAATTGGAAGTCCTGAGCCAACCCAATTAAAATTGCTTGATTTTATGTATGTCTAACTGCTGATTTGAAGATAGCCAATTATGAGACATGTTTGTTCTTTAATGATAGGTGACTGAAATTTTTCCATCACCATATGTTAAAGGAAAAGCCCCTGCCCGAATGGCTAGTCTGAGTATTAGAGGTTTCTTGTACAGTCTCTTGAGCCCCCTGTGTGTCCCCTTCCCCATCCATGTCCAGGAAACACCTCAGGTATAGTGGAAAGATCCTAGGCTCTGTAAAGACTTAGATTTTAAGTCCTGTTTTATCATTGGTGAGACAGATGACCTTAGGCAAATGGTTACACTTGTTGGGGTTTCTGTTCTGCAATAGGTACAATGATTATAAAATAAAGATTTTTCTCATGTGACAGTTTTAGGGACTAAACGAGATTTTATATGTAGCTTTATTCCAGCACAGTGGCTTACTCTAGTTACAGCATGAATTTATTGTCCCTGTGAAGATAATTGCCTGCCCGCTAACATTTAAGCCAGAGAAAACCTGGCTATTGCAGGTACAAGATGCCTGGCCAGGAAAGCAGAGACCAAGTTTTCCTAAACGGGGACGTGTAGATTCAGTACCTGCCATTAGAGGCAGATATCTGTTTATAGGCTGTACTTAACACATATCAAAGTAGGAATATGTGAAAACAAAGGATATATGTAGCATGAGGGATGTTAAATTCTTTAACGGTTTTCTTTAAAGGTGAAAGTGAAGTAATTAGAATTGAAAATAGAAATAATGGAAATGTTATCACCATATCTGATTCACTTTCATATTTCCACCCTATTGCTTTCAAACTTTAGGCTAAAGAGACCTGGTCAGCTTTCTAACCTTGATGCACTTGCTCTTCTGAATGAGGCGTTCATATCTGCAGGGTGTCTTTATTCTCTTTACCAGGCAACATGCGGTTACATTTTGTTGTTGTTATGCAAGTTTGGTAGATTTTTCTTTTTCTTTTTCTTTTCTCGATTACTTTAATGTTCTCTTTTGTAAATTAGGGAAAGGCATTTGTATATAAATCTCTGAGGAGTCATCTTTTGTCTTTGTTTCTAGTACGACTTACGATCAGGCAGGAGACTCCGTTTTGGGTGTTAGTCACCTGTGTAGACAGAACAATTCATCAAACAAATTGAGGGAACACCAGGATGCTTTTATAACATATGAGGTTTTCAGTGGCATTTTGTATAGACTTTGTCTCATAAGACCATTGACTTTAGCCTTTCTCATTTTTAGATGCAGTGAGATGTTTCTGTGTTTTCACTTAATTATGGGCATACTGAAAACTGTTTACAAGGGCTAGGAGTTTGAGATAATAGTCATTATTCCATCTCTATTTTGTCCTGAGAAAATGAGGTTTCGGGGGGGGCTAATTTTCTTATAATTAAACCTTATGGTTCTTTTTTTATAAATCACAATGTGTGCCATCTAAAGAAAGCGGCTGTCTTTGTCTTTGGCTACATTGTCCTATTTTTCTGGGATGCCACATTGACATAGCTATTAGGGGATGGAGTTCTTTTATTGGCCTAGAAACTAAGTTGTATGATTTTGGGAAGGTATTTGAATCTCTCTGAACCTCCGTTTCCACAACTTTAAAATGGGAAAATAAGACTAGGTGATTTCGAAGTGCCTTCCAGGTCCCAAAATTCTCTATTTCTAAGGTAGAGTAAAATAGAGGTATGAACCAGATGGGATTTAAGCTTCCTTCAGTTCTGAGATTTATGTAGGCATTGCTTAGGTGTGAATACAATTGTCACCATTGTTCTATGATTATGAACCAGCCAATGGGATAAGTGAAGGAGACAAATTTTAGACTGCTCTACTTGTAGCCATTTCACCAACTATTGATATTTCTCTGTAACAAGAATAATATCTACACTTTCCTATTTTAGCAATATCCATACTTGAAGAGAATCTCTACTTTCCTTCTTCTAATCTTTAAATTCTCTAAGTGAAGTGAGGAGGAATCATATGGCAGAAGTCAGACATCCAGGGGAGATCAAGCTTGCAGGAGGTGGTGAGTGCCTCCTGTATTTGCTTGTCTTCGCTGCTCCTGCAGTGACCACTACCCGTGGACATGGAGTAGAAATGAAGAGAATCTGATCATGAAGTAGAAAGAGCACTAGAGGGTAGAATCAGAGCAGCGGGTCTAGAGCTTGGCTCTGACTGCAGTGGCAGTCCCTGAGTCTTGGGCAAGTCATGGGCAAGTCACTGAATCTTCAGAGCATCTCTGAATTGTGCCTTAGAGTTCATCCTAAAACAGTAGTGGCGAGGGGAGGGGTCTGCAGCTGGAGACACAGCAGCCGTAAAGGGAAGGAGCAGCTTTTCTGCCGCAGGGAGAGACCGTGCCTGTGGCTGACACTGTGCAGAGGGTCTCCTTGCTCTGGATTTTTGCAGGACCGGTACCCTCTGCAACATCAGTTGCGTACCTCCTTTCCTTAGCTTCTCTCTAGGACTGACAGCAGCTGAGAATTGGGAAAAGTGCAGTGGCAGGTGCTCCTTAGCAGTCACAAGCCATGACAGTTGTCTTCTCATTGCTGACATGAGGAAGTTCAGAGATCAGCTGGACCCCCTCATCCAGCCAAGAGACCATGGATTCCTCAGAAAGTAGAGCTGTGACAATGATGACAGCTCTTTTCCTCTCAGCGCCCGCACAGTCTGGTGAGCTACCCACTGAAACAAAGTTCAGAACTGAGGCGATGGTCCAGACAATTAAAACAGCAGCAGTGACTCTCTGGGATATCTGAGGCAGGAATTCAGCACTGTGCAGGTGTAGTTATTGCCTTGGGGCTTTGAGTGCCTCCCATTAGCATGTGGTCTTACTGGGCCAGAGAGGCGGCCTTGTCTGTGTTCTGGGTGCACAGACTGCAGCCCAAAAATCTGGCAGTTGCCTGGCAAAGAATGCCTTTGTTCTCTAGGGTGACTGTTCAAAAGGGTGGAGAAGACAACGAGAGCAAACCCCTGGGCCATGAGCAGTTGAAAAAGCCAGCCTCCCCCTCCTTCACCTTTACAGAAAGGACATCTCTGCTGCAAATGAGCCCTTGGGCCAGGGCTGGGAGAAAGGAGCACAGCCGGGAGGGGGGCTTTGTGTTTGTCTGGGATACACAGGCTGTTGCCCTTTCAGAAACAGAGAAGTTCATCTTCTGAACACACTGTGAGTGCTTAGAACATTTGCCTCTTTTTCACCTTGACACAAAATGTCTGAAAAGAGAGACCTTTCCATTTGAGCGCCTTTAGGAAACCCCAGGACTGAATCGAATCTTATAATGGGCTTGTTTCTTTCATGTACAAGTGTTTGGTAGTAAACCAGGAGGCCTCTGAAAATTGAATAGTGGCTGTGTATTGTGAGGGCTCCCCTTTTGCTCAGTTTTTCACTATTTATTTGGGGTCCCTTGCTCAATGCCCTCCTAAACAATGGCCTTAGGAAAACACACAAAATCCTTGATTTCCAAGAAGAGTGTAGCAGAGAAAGTGGGTTGGGTCATAAAGGCCTTGTCCCCCTCCTGGAATGTGTTGTCCATGTGGATTGCTGTCAGAAATGTATATTCACTGCAGAACTTTGGATGGGTTCGGGGAGGAATGGTAGAGCTGTTCATATAAAATGGTTTCTAATGTGACCCAGAAGACCCGAGGATTGCAAAACAAACCTCAGCGACCACACATCATTATTTATGTTTCTGTATAAACCTACAATTTCATGCCTCTGAAACAGTCAACACATTAGGGATTTCCATTTTTGATGACTAACCAAAACCTCTGTGACTGCTTTAGTTTGAATCTCAGGTGATTCTGGAAAGCTGCCCTATTCGGCTGGTCCTACCGAGAGATCTCTGGTGTGTTGTGTTAGGCAGAGGACTAGCACATGTCATTCTCCTACATGTTAGAAAGATAGATTATCACAGGACCTGGACATGGGTGGTATTTTCTGCCTCTAGGTGTTCCAAAAAGGATACTGAAATGTAGGAATAATAAACGAGTTTTTTTTTTTTTTTTAGTGAAAAGGAGCATAATGTTTTTAATATCAGTTGAAATTAATTCTATGTAGAAAAGCACAGGACTATAAAATAGGGTATATATATATAATCCTTCCATTGTTTTTACAACAAATTCTAACCTTTTTTTTTGTTCTTACCCCTACCCAGAAAAGTATTTTTAAAATTTTAGTACATGTTTAAAATGTACCATCACTGTAGTACTTATAGCACAACTGTCTTAATAGTACTTAGAAAACAGTGAACTTCTTTTGCCTCCATTTGAAACTTGGATGTTTTTTATTCTTTAACAGTTCAATACACTTTTAAATCCCAAACTGACTTGACCATTTATTGTTTGTACTTTTGTACAAATGTCACACATCAATGATTCAGCTTGAAGGAATGAAATTTACAAGTGTTTGACATTTAAATGTGTAGCCATTTTAAACATCGTTTAAAATATTCCATCATTGTTTTATTAAAATCAAATCATCCTGATACACTGAAGATCATGCCAGAATGGCACTTAATAGAAAACAGTTCCAAAATTAACTAATTGGTAGAACTTTTCTTCTGGGAGGTTGGTACTATTATTTAAAACCCCATTTCACAGATGAGGAAACTAAGATAAAGTCTTTCTCCTGTCAACTCCAAGTGTTCATTGCCAAGATTAACAACCAAAGAGACTTAGCAGGTACAGCCACAGCACATTAGTGTGGCTTATTCACTACCTCAAAGAAATACATCCTCTTTATAGGAGCATAGAATAAAAAAAGAAATGCAATTCAGATACTCAAAACAGCTACCAGTAATAGAATTTGGACAACAAAAATTTCATGATACCAGTTGCCCAGCAGAATGGCTAGATGCTCAATGAATACATACAGAATGGTGTGGAACGAATAAATGCCTGATGCAAGTTAAGTGCTCATAGGATTTTTAGAAGTGTTTTTCTTTTTTCTTTTTTCCTTTTTCCTTTTTTTCCCCTTAACAGGAGGCACATTTTTACTACTGTACTGGGTCTGTTAAGCACAATGTTTGGGTGAGGACTGGAATGCATCCTTTGCTCACCATTTACAGAGTTAGTTTTCGTGAATATGCATTGTCATTAACTGAGCAAACCTGGAGGCCATGTGAGAAAACAGAAAACATCGGATTGGTTTATAAATCAAAAGTGGTAGTGGCTCTGCCTTCAGTAAGTGTTTCTCTCTGAATATTACTGTCCCAATTTTTAAAATGGGTATAGAAATATCTGTTAGTAGTATTGATGTGATGATGGAGATAAACTGATGGATTAGTCACTTGCCCTTAGTAAGTAATTATTTCCTTCTCTGATGAAATAGTGAATAATCAAACATTACAGCAAATCCACATGCTGTAAGAAATAAATCCATTGTTAGCAATTCTTGGCTTGGGCTGTAGGACTTGCATGAATACAGGAATTTAAAATAATCCTTAGAGATTAATGTCTTAATCTGCTTAATTTATAGGTTATCTACTTTCCCTAACACTTGCAAGCGCTCTTAGCAAGCTAAACAAAATTTTACTCCCATTTTATCTTCCCCCCTTTCCATGATTTTGGCCTATACAAAATAGGTCAAAAGACAAGCTGCTTAACAAGAGGAATAGCAATTTATTGAATAAGGAAATAAGACTAGTTAATAAGTTGTTTGTTGATTACTCATCATGGATGAGCCATTATGCCACAAACTGCACTGGTATATCCATTTGATTCTATCAAAAAGAAGTTATGAAGGAGATATTATTAATGAATTTTTTTAACCAATAAAGAAACCAAAGCTCAGAGGGATAAGAAAATTTGCCTATTAGAAGTAAAAACTGCAAGTAAGTGAAGATTTTAGATTTGAAGCCAAGCTTGTTTAATTCTGAAGATGAGATTTCACCTAACCACTGCAGTAGAATGCACCCATATTTTATATACATACATGCATGCATACATATACATGGAATCTGTAAGGTGTGAGCTTTTTAAAAAAAATTTGTGTGTGGACATGATGGCTTTTAATCTTATTCAGGGACTACTGAGAGTAGACAAAGCTGTGTTCCTGGATGAGTGATAGGCGCCTCTGCCCCTCAGTACTACCCAAGAGCATAAATGGTTGTAATGAACGACAACTCTCCCACGTGCCAGCGAACCTGGGTGTGGCCATCAGCCTCTCCCATCTCCGCCTCCCTAGTCCTCAAACGCCTGCCGCCTCTTCTGTCTGTTGTGAGGGAGACACCTTGGTGTCTTTCAAATAAAATGGTACTTTTGTCAGCCAGAGGGCAGGTTTTAGAATATCTTTAAATTGTGCTTTGAAATAACTTCTTGGAAAAAAATGCTTCGGGGATTAGTTGAATCAATTTGCTCTGACACTATTTTCATGCTGTTTTGTAAGACAGTTTTAAAAGTAGCTGTGATCATATTTATTTAATAATAACGTCTTTATGCTTATGTCTGGTTTTCAAAACTATCAGCCGTGTAAATTCTGACCTTTGTTTTGTAATTACTTGTCAGTCCAACTGCATGAATAGTAAAAATTCATTATCTGCATTGACATTACAGTGTTTTTAAACAAATGGCTGTTGGAACACCTTTATCAGCAATATCACTATATAACTTACTCATCAGTGGTTTAGTGGAAATGGAACACCAGCTAAAAAGTCCTGGCATTATCTGAGTGCAGGTGAAGGAGACAACAGAGGTGTAATGAACCAAACAGATTACAGTTAGATGGCCTGCTTTGGTTGACTAAGCACGTAATTCTCAGAGCCTCTGTCTCCCCATTTGCCAAACAGGGAGAGCAGTATGGCACCTTTCTCTAAAGTGGTTATGAAGATTAAATGAATAATGCACAAAAAGCCCGTAGTCTAGTACTTAGTATACAGGAAACAATGTTACTGTTATTATTAGCATTAAACAATGGGTGAAGTTATCAGTAGAGATGAATCCTCTGCAAAGAAAAAGACTTAAATTTCCGTTTCCACTGTCATAGTAAAAGTGAAATTTGAAGCAATTTATCCAGATACCTCAGGCTTCAAATTCACTTTAGACTTGAATAATTTGTTTTCGTTTCCTACTTGAATAAAAGCTGAAAAAAGAGCTAAATGTGTTTAATTATAATCGCAAGACAGTTTACCTAGAGAAAAGTTACTTCTTTCTATCATGAGCCCAAGGTCACAGAACCAACATGGGGTGGAGCCACCTTATGAATCAGGCAGTGTGGACACCGAGCCTGAATTCCTAAAGTTCATGCTACACCTGGAACTGGGGGGACAGAACATGAGTCTTTCCCATGAATTGGTGAGTGATTTCCTATTTTCCTCTGTCTTGGAGGAGAGGTCATTTTTAGCATCAACAGAAATACTGCCACTTGTCAAGGGCGAGTGGAAAGAGCATGGCTTTTGTGTCACAGCATCTCAGTTTACCTTTGGCTCTTGTCTCTAGCTTGCCAAGGGATCTTAGGCAAATTATCTAACCTTTCTCAGCCTGAACATTCTTTTCTATAAAATAGAAAAATAATACTTTGCATCTCTTCTCCCTCCTTTCCTTGTTCCTCGACCCTCCTTCCTTTTTATGTTTCCCTCCCTTTCTTACTTTTTTAACCTAGAAATAGTATGTTGTATATCTGCTTTATGATTGTTACTTACAGAATTATATTGTTATTAAACACATGTTGTAGACTTAGTTTAGCAAGAAACTGTGTTAACACTAGATTATGTTTGCACAAAGTGTTTGACTCCATTGGCCTCACAGACACTTGAAGAAACATGGACTTTGGAGTTAGAATGAGACTTAAGTCCTATCTCTGTTATTCACCAAGGCCATGTGCATGTTACTTACTTTCTTTCTTTCTCTGCCTCAATGTCCTCATATATATATATATATAAATGAAGTAATAGCACATAGTTGGAAGAATGCAAAGATTAAATGAGATCATACATGGTAATTGGCTGACCCAGAACTGATGTTCCATAAGTGGTATCTCTAATCTTTAGGGACTGGATTATACTAGTAAACAGATCAGTATACATCAGACTATCTACTACTTGACTGTTTGTTCCACTTGTGTGATGGCTTTAATAATTTAAAACCTGTTGTCATTGAAAAGCAGAGAGATCATGAGTAATTACAGAAAATGGGATTGTGTAACCATGAACTGAAATCTGTAAAGAGTCTGGGTCAGAATCAGTACCGCTCCCCCACTGCCGTGTAACTAAGGATGCTGACGCACATCTTGGCTACTTCACAAGCTGTGGGAGACAGAGGTAATGAGCAGTGTTCTGCAGACTGCTGTTCCATTCAGAGGGCTCGGCTCATGTTATTTTTCTAAGCCTTGAGTGATGAAAATTTCAAACTTTCTAAATTCATGAAAGTTTTCTGTTTATTAATGTCTTCCAAAATGAGCTTCCAAATACTTTATATATATTATGTATTAATAGCATTGGAGACTCACATATCTGTAGATCTTTGAACTGGATGACTTTGACTCACTTGAATCTTGAACATTCTGCTTTTCTCATTTTAAATATGAAGTTTTTAATAGTTTCTAACTCTTCAGGTGGTGGTGAGGATTAAATAAACCAAAATGAGAAGAGCTAGTTCCATGCCATATACCTAGAAAACTTAGGTAAATTCCAGCTTTAAAGCAAAATGTGTCTTTGAATTTAAAGGCTTTTTTTTTTTTTTTAGCCTGTGTTAAATTTAATAAGTGTATAGGATCAACAGTTTGAGAATGTTTCCATTTTGAATTCAGCTTTTATTTTCTTGTGGGTGGTGATTATGTTTAGAGTTTAAGGGCTTGATTGTCCAGGTTAATCTTAGAGTAGGTTTTGTATCAATCAAAACAAGATGCAAGTTACTTTTATCAGTCCATTTCTTCAGGTAAACAAGCATTCCATTCTTTCACAGAACATTAAACTGTTATGTTCCTTTTGATGGAGTGCTGACTTGTTCAAAGCACATGTTAAAGACAGAAAACAGCTCCTGTTTTCTGAAGTCATATAGTCTAAAGATGTTTCTAGAGGTTTCTTGACTGAATCTTTGACTTTAGCTACTTCAATGATTAAGTCACAACCCAGAAACGTATGAAATCATTTTGGGTTCAGTTCAGAGTAGGATCTAACACAAACCTTGAACCAAGACTGTGAAAACCAGAAGTAAAATCTCTTTTTAATCCTGAAAAAGGAAAAATGTGTAATTCCAATCTTATAAAAAATAGGCACAAAGGATCAAGGGACAGAAACATTGATATGTTTTATTTTTGTTAGTTGCGTAGGAGGAAAGCTTGGATTGCAACGGGGCTTAAATTTTGCATCTTTCCCTGAAAATTTGTGTCCTGGCATTTGAGGGGTGATATGGGAAAATCAGAACAAGAACTTGCTGACAACACAGGCGATCCCTGTCCTGCATTCAGCTGTGAGGTACTGATATGTGGGTTGGTGACAAGGAGGGTGATTTGGAAAGTAGGAGGAACTTTAAAACATTACTATGATACACTGATGTCAACTGGAAACAAAAAAATGTGCGAACAACACCACCCCACACAAACATACATTGTTCAAACATAATTCTTTTAGGAGAGAGAAATAGATCATTTGGGCCTGTAGGAGAGAGTGAAGACTGTGGATGAGAAAAAGATGAAAAGCAAGTTGCTTGTCATCTTTAAGGAAATAACATAGTACGTTGAATGGCAAATGCCAGTTGTTTGCTAATTCAAGATGTATAGAGAGCTGAAGCGCCAGAAAGGATTTTAGGACTAAAATATGGTTGATGTTGATGAAGAAAATGCAGATTCCACTGCTCATCAGAGGTGTGAGGTCCCAAGTTTGTTACATCCTTATCTTGCCTGATCCTTTCTGTCTGTGAGGATGGTCATGTGAACATTTAATTTCACAGAACAGGAATGTGGACTTAGGGAGGCTGAGCAAGTTACTCAGTACAACTCATTGCCTTCAAAACCGATCTGTTTGCTACTAATTCCTTGCTTGGACTCGTATTGCTGTCATCTTCTTTTGCCTGGATAAGATGTTTTCCTTGACGTAGAATGCACAGGACTATTATAAATACAGTAAATGGATTCTTCCTCCCCAGCTCACCCCCGTTCAAGATGTTTCCTTTCATATTTTCTTTCCACAGTTTGTGCTGGTTAATAGTTAGCCAGTACAGTGGGCAGGGACAGGATGTCAGGTAGTTTCAGATACTTCTGTGTATAATCTCTACCCAGAAAATGATGAAAGACAGAAATACTGACAATATGAGAAATTTTAGATGTTTTAGTAAAAATACTGTTTCAATACTTTGCGGAAGAGGTAAGATTAGCATTCAAAGATATATTTAAGGGTGGAGGAAGAAAGTTGGGGATTAACAAGAAATGATGTTATCATATTTCATCTGTGATTAAAAGTCATCATCTTAGTGACCCAAGGCAATAATACTACTGCTTTATGAGACAGTTCTCTAAATGAAGGTTTTGTGTACTTTTAAAAATTCACTTAAAAAGTTTGTAAGTCTCTTTTGATGCCAAGTTTCCAAAGTTCTGAAGTTTTTAAAGTTATGCCACCTTGTAACCTGGCCTGTTTTACTTTTTTTTTTTGAATCATCAGAAAGGTAAGCTTGGTTTTGGATGTGGAACTGAAAGGCTAACATTTCTGGAACCCGTTAAGAGCTTTCAAGTTTTAAATAATTATGATATCACAAAGAGCAAAGTCTACCTCCTGTCTCAATTTGCAAACAAAAGTTCCAGAAAGTACCATGAATGAGAAGAGGCGGTAACATACAAAATGTTATCAGTGAAGTAAATGTGCAAAATGCTTTGTGTCGATTTGACACTTCAGTCATATAGCAGCTGAAGTATATCTTTTACATTGCATTTAGCTGGATGCTCGTAGAGGCCTCTCTGCATTTCCTGGGGTGGTGGACCCCCATTCTCACCAACATGGTGAGGCACGTGCTCTGCCAACCAGGCAGTCTCCCTTTCACAGTTTTCCCTCCATATTCTTTTGATTACTCTGCTTTGACAAGAAGCCCGAAGGATTATTTTACCATGGTTACCCACTCACCTTCTTTCCTGACCAGATGGGAAAGTTCCTTTTTTTTTTTTTTTTTTTTTTTCTTCTGGCATTAGTTAGAGTAAGGGCTTGAGGGTTTAAAGTACATTTTCTATGTTCTTTTGTTTTTGAGTGGGAATCTTAATGAATAAGCTTTCTAAGTTTTTTTTTTGAGGAAGAATTTCAGAACACAGTTAAATTCACTTTATAGATTAATTCAGACCCTTTTAAAAAATAATAACAAAAAGTGTGATGCCAATATACTCATATCTTGATAGGTTGTAAAGTCTGGATTTCTGTTGTACACCTTCCTTTATTGAGTATGGACTCTCCGCCTCCATAGTGGTATGGAGAATGCTAGGCATAACTCCCTGGATATCCTGGCGAAAAACTGGAGTAAAAGAACTTGCCACTTAATCATACTTATTAACATGACAATGAGGTAATAGAGCCTATTTTGCAGGTAGGGGAAGTGTCATTTGAGCCAGCTCTTGTGTAGTCTGGCATGCAACTTTCTTTTCTTGCTAACAAGTCATGTGAGCAAGGGGCAGTAAATACTATGCCTGTGTTACACTGAAGAAAAGGTAGCTGGTTTTATACTTTATTCCTTAGTCAAAACTACAAATGGGTCTGGGTGACATAAAAAAAGAATTCCATTCTGTAAGTGGTTTTTTTGGTTGTTGTTTTTTGGGGGCATTTTTGGCCTGCTTTATTCAGTAGGGATGACAGATAAAAGTCAACCAATGCTTTGGGAAGAGATAAGATTAGCATTTAAAAGCTTAACCTATGTCATCACTTTTTTTTTTTTTTTTTTTTCCAGGAGAGCGAGGTACAGGCTTTTATTTAGAGCTTAAGTGAAAGGACAGAGCTCCCAGCTCACGCCAGGAGGCCAGGAGGGGACAAGAGAGTCCGTAGTGGTGCGAGTTGTCTAGGGGGTTTTATAGGAAGTTGGAGGATTTTTCAAGAACATGAAAAAACTTAGGGGTGGGGACTTGTTAAGTGGTCCCTGAATATTGAAAATTAACTTAACTGTAAGGAATTTCCTGCCTTGATTTCTCTCTGGGACACCAGCACCTTGGTCTGGGAGCATATCAAAAGGCTGACTGCCCAGCCCCCAAGGCGGGCTGAGGTATTGTCCACTTGCTAAAGAATCTTGCCTCTTGAACTTCCTGGGTGTTAAAATGCAATCTTATCTTTAAGATGGAATTCTTCCCGCCTTTAACCATGCCGTCTACAGCTGGGTCTGCAGGCTAAGTGAGTTGCTCAGTTTGCAAAATCACCTTGTCAGATCTGAAGAAGGAAAGACAGCACATAGGCCTGGGCCTTTTAGTATGTTAAAGTGAATCTTACACATGGTTACAAATTATTAGCATAATAAAACATGTGCTACTCTTCTTTATCTGGGGAACATTAACTGATTTCACTGAAGAATGATTCTAGAGCTCAATGTTTAACATAGAGTTTTAGTAGGGGGGTTTCCCTGCATGTAGTTACATTGCTCTGACTGCAGATATCCCGCCCTGCCCCCTCCGGAGGCTCTCACCCTACTGTGACTACATCCATGGTCCCTGTCTTATTCCCCCCTCTACAGATAGAGACCCTAGCTGCTGCTAGGGAAAGGGGGCAATGACCGCTCTGGCTGCTTCATGCTTCTGCTGAGAGGGGACGCAGTAAGGGATGCAGCTAGGTCTCCATCAGTGGACGGTTGAGAGGGCCTCGGAAGATGGGCACTTCTATTCTAGGTTCCATTTCTATTACTATTTGCAGTTTGGTGGCTTTGTAAGACAGTTGACATAAGGAAATTCTGATATTTCTTATTATATTGCATACATCTCTCAGGGACCAAGCCTCTCCATCAGAGAGTTTGTATTGAGGCCAGGCTTGTATGCAGAAGATAAAGCACTTTTTCCTTTTCAGGGTCTGGGGATCAAAATTGCTCCCAGTTAGTTCCTCAGAATGCATGCCAGAGGCGTGTCTGGCTTTAAACTTGAAGAGGAAGCTCCCACCTTGCGACGGTGAGCATCAGGTTCCGTGAGACTGATGAAGTTGGAAGAGAGTTAAGGACGCCCCCTGCCTCACTCAGAGGCCAGGGCGGCCTGAAGAAGCTGGCTGGAAGTCAAAGAGAGACAGAGACAGAGAGGAGCTCTTCACAGATACCATGTTGGGCTGTCGGGGTCTGATTCCAGATATGCGGACCTTTGTGAAGCCGCTGAAGTGTAGCCTCAGCCTAGACTCTCGCAGTTGCCCATGGCTTTCCTCAGTCCCTTGCATCCAAGGAGATGCCATTCTGAAAGGAATCCTGGCCTCCACTCAGGTGACTTTCCCAGCTCCCAAGGGAGATGGGGGATCCACTGAGGGAGACGCAGGGGAACCTGTCGCTCTAGACTTTGAGATAGGCAGCCAGGCTAGTCCCATTTAAGTGGCTGACGAGCGCCCCATGTTGTGTGCCACAGATGGCTTCCTTCTATAAGGACAGCAAAAGAAAAGGCAGGCTTGGATGCTGATACTTACCTCCGAAGTTATCCCGGACGAGCCCCCAAAGTTGATGCCGGGGTTCTTGTTTGCGGAGCCAAAGAATGAGCTTCACAAACAGTCAAGGTAGGAGAGCGAGGTACAGGCTTTTATTTAGAGATAAAGTGAAAGGACAGAGCTCCCAGCTCACACCAGGAGGGGACAAGAGAGTCCCTACGTCATCACTTTTGAACGCATCTGCTTCTAAGTGGAAGCATATTGCCTGCATGTGTTTCCAGTACAGAATCACCATGAATATTTTTTTCTTTGAATGGCTGCTTTAGAGACTTTGATGATCGCAGCTCTTTGGGGAAATGGAGAAATTTACAGTTGCATATTATACTAACTTCTAAATAAGGTACAAAATTGCAAACTTCTTTGAAACTTCCATTTGCCTTACTGTAGGACAGGGTCTGCATTCCAGGTCTGTGGGCTTTTTTGTTTAGTCGTTTTTTTATTCCTTTGCTGGGTTAATAGGGGAACATAAATTACATCATAGTTAATTTAGTTCCTTTAGAAAGAGAGCTCTGGGGATTTACAGGCTGGTCAGCACTTTGATAATCACACTTTGGTCACAGCTTCCAGGAGCAGCATTTTCCACTGGTTGTTTGTTCATTAAAAATGTTTATTTAACATTTACTATAAGCAAGGTGTGTGCTAGAAGCTAGAGATACAACAGTGATCAAAGCAGTTGCTTTGTTCCTGTTCTTCATGGGACTTACAGTCTACCCCTGGTTTTGTGGCCTAATTTGCCATTTTCATGGAGCTAGAAAAGCATTTAAAGATACAAAGAAAATGATTAAAACTTCAAATTGAGAAGCATTATCTAATGTCACATTTTGGATCATTTTAGAGAATGTTGCAACATTACTCATACTTGTCATCATTAGGATTTAGCAGCTATTGGACACAAGAATGAGAAGGATGACAATGGTTTATGCCCATCAGATGAGCAAAACATCTGTGTATTCTTCATTCACTCATTTAAAAAACATTCATGAGAGGCTGTTCTGTGCTGGGTACTACTGTACCCACTGTGGACAAAACAGTGAAGGACTGAAAGTACATGCCTTATGTAAGTGCCCAAACTCATGTGTAGGAGACAGATTAAAGGAAAACAGGTGGGTGATGTTGTAATTTCCTTGTGTGACTATGGACAAAATCTGCTAGGAACTGAGTCATACATTATCAGGACTTTGTCGGTGCCCTATTTCATATTCCTGAGTTTATTCTCTGTTCAAATGATTGAGATACTGCTACCTCATGGTCTGCATTATATAATAGAAAATTGGGTTGTAAGAACATTTTTGTGGGTGTTTTAGTAGCAGTTCGCAATGCACGTAATCCATAAATGTGAAGGAACGTGGACTATGAAGGGAGCAGGTCAAGGTGCTAGAGAAAAGAATGGTGAGCAAGAAAAATATAATCCTTTCCTCACACTATTGACATTGTTGCCAGAAGGACCAAGTATTGAAAGAGTAAACTAATTAGGTTATCAAGATAATTTCTGATGGAAAGTGTTTCTGTAGAAATAAAACTGTGATATGAGAGTGCTGGAACTAAGATTACCTGGGAAGGTTTGTCTACACAGGTCATATTTTTAATTGAATCCTGAGTGATGAGAAAGATGTATGTTTTGCCAAGAAGGAGAAAGCTTGCAGAGCAAGTGCAAAGGGCTTAAGGCAGGAATACCTTTCAGGTATTGCAGGGACAGAAAGGAGGCTAGTGTGGCTGGAATATGGGGGGGTGAGGGGGAGGTTGTGGTAAGATATGAGCATGGGTGTGGACAAGTTTATGTTAAATAGGGCCTTGTAGGCCTTGACCAGGAGTTCACATTTTACTTTAAATGTAATGGAAAGGCATTCAGAGATTTTAAGCAGTGATGTCTCGTATTACCAGAAGACCGCACTATTGTGAGTAGCAAGCATGAAAAACAATTTAGACAGTCCTTGCAGCCTTCCAGGCAGGAGTGTTAAGCTAAGCACAAGCACTAGCGATACGGAAATGGAGAGAAGTGAATGTTTCAAGATTGATTTTGCTGGGAGAACTAATAGGATGTGACAGACTGGTTGTGGAAATGGGGAAATAGGAAGCACTGGGACTGGTGCCCTGAGCTTTGGTTTGAACCACGGTGCTTCAAGCTGGGAAATGACGCTGTTGCAGATGTTCATTCTAGGTGTGGTTGAAAAGACAGCAATGAGAGCGACTACAGTGAACATTTAGGAGGGTGTGCTGTGCATCAGGTCCTATTCCAGGACCTTTACACATAACTCCATGCAGTCTTCCACCAGCCTGTGTAGTAGACTCTGTCATCGTGCCCATGTTACAGGGGAGAAAACTAAAGTACAGAATGATGAGGTGGCTTTCCAGAGGCCACAGGACCATGTGGTGATGGAGCAGAGATTAAAACTTGGGCAGCCTGATTTTAGACCTGCTGCCTTCCAGCCCCGAATTCTTTACCACCCCTCTGTACATGAGCAAACACACTCTGTTTTCTACAGCTGTCTTGGATTTATTACTGAAGCTAAAGCTGACTTTTGAAACTCAGCTATTTAGGTTAACATTCACCCTTTGCCCAAACAATTGCACTTCACTTTTGCACTAGGTAGAGATGAGCCTGCCTGCTTGGGGAGAGCTGCTTGGAATCCAAGCCCAGGATGTGATTTCACAACCTCTTTTTATCACCTTCCTGTGCTGATCTTTAATCTATGGGGGAGGCAGAACATAAACAGGTTTGTGACATCCACTCTTAGTACAGCTTTTTATTTTGAATTCAACAGCTAAAAAATTAGTAAATGATAAAATGACTATTGCATTAACAGTCATGTCCTGGTCTGTTATGTTGCCAGCCATCTTATGGGCACTTTACATAACATTAATCTTTTCAAAATCCCTAAGAAATGCTATCACCACAACAAAACTGAGGCTCACTGAGGTTACATAATGTATTCAAGTTTACAGCATGTCTCTGACAGAACAAGGATTTGAATCCATGTCTTACTTTGCTGATGTTCATTTCATCTATTCCAAATATCATCTCCGTCATAATGAATGCACTTGGCATTATGTTATTGTTACCAGAAGTGTACTGTTACCAGAAGAACATGTCCTGGGCATGCCACAGGTAAATGCTTACTGCACTTTGGGTGATAGAATTATATTAACATTCTCATGGATTGCCAATGAAAGATTGCTCTTTTTTTTTTAATTTTAAAATGATCCTTATTTTACAATTTGAATTTTGAAACACTAGTGGAAAATTCCTAAGGTGAGTTTAAACTGATCTTTATGAGAAATAAATGATTAGTAATTTGGGTTCTTTTTTTCCTCATATTGCTTTAGGGTTTAGTTGCAGTCAGTATAATCCACTCCAGCTAGTTGAAACAGAAAGGGATATATTAAAATTGATGGTGTATACCCCTGGAAAGGCTGGAAGAGGGCACTGAGCTTCCAGAGCTTCTGGTCACCTAAGCCCAGTGAAATCCAGAGATGTCTGTAAAGCTGCTGTAGTCAGTACAGGAAGCTGTTAATGCTGCTGACCATGGGGTCTTGTTTCCCCGCTTCCGCCCATGCCAGCCAATGCATCCTCGGCATTCAGCTTCTCTTTGCAAGGATTTCCTTCCCGTATCAAATCTCAAGGAGTTGTGCCTGATTGGCAGGACCTAAGTTACACCTGCAACTGCAGCTAATGCAAAGGAATCTGAGAAATGGAGATTTTAGTTTTGCAGCCACTACAGTACAGAAGAATATGAAAGAAGAGAATATGCTGGAATGGGAAGTGAAAGAGCCAATCCTTGGCATCCTCCATGTTTGCCACATTCAACTTTTCTTTTTACAACTTGCTCTAAATCAGGAGCCCCTAATATGTTGCCTTTCAACCAAATGCAACCTCATATACCTTTTTAGACATTTTTGTTTTTCCCCCTTGAACTAGAAAATAGTAAATCTCAGACTTCAGAGAGTACCTAAGAATCATAAGGAGAGCTTTTTAAAAGTATACATTTCTGATCGACATTCCCAGAAGTTTGGATTCTGTATGGTGCCTAAGAATCTGCATTCTTGGTGAGCATCCCAGATGATTACACTTGCCTCTAAACAGTAAGACTGCCAACTCCCCTTGTCTCAGCTGGAACTCCTTCAGTGAAAGGGTGAACATTTCAGCAGATTTTCAGCTCACATTGCACACTCAGAAATGCTTGTGCAGTGACCTTTGCAAACCAGGTTTGTCATCTGATGAGATGAAGAAAATGATCAAGATTGTGAGTGTTCTTGAGCTTGTGCCTTTAAAACCACTAGTTTTGATGTCATTTGGAAGCAGTTAAAGCAGAGTATAATGATTATTATTTTAAAATAGTAAAAAATCCCAGGTGGGAAAAATACTCCGGAGGATTCCTAAGCTGCTTCCTCAGATTAAGTTTTCTCAGAAATTAAAAGGCCCTGTGAGACCAAACTTGTCAGGCTCTCAATAGCTGATCTGATCAGACATCTCAGCACATTTAATTACAATCATAGGGGAAAAAAACCACAGGCAGTTTTGGAAAGTTCAGGCATTCAGTCCCAAGTTCAGTGCATGGGTTTGGGCAGCAACACTAGCCTTTCACTCATTTTCCATCTCTCAATTGTTTGGAGTTCAAAAGATTTTACAGATATTGAAGGAAGAATTGCAGAGCTTTTGATGTACATGCAATCACACTTCTGGAAGCAAATCACATAGTTCTGAGCGTATACATTTTAGGTTTTTGTAGCTGTTTTTGGAAAGCTCCTTCCCCAGGTTGCATATCATGGTGGTTCAATTCTAAGAGCAACCACTTGACATAATAGTGAACAAAACCATCCACAGAGAAGCATGGGGAGTGCTGAAGATGGGTATGTGGATTTCAGAGCCCTTGTGAATTTATTTTGCCGTGTTCCTATAACTGGTGTCTCTCTTACTTCTTTGAAAATATATACTTGTAGCAAAAAGAACTGACAACAGATATGTAAATCTAGATTCAACATTGAACTAGCTCCTACCAGCTTTCTAGACTAGTTCTGTTTGTTACATATCATCCTCACAAAACTGATTAGTCATTGACTAGCATCTCCCTAAATACAATGGATTATCTGTATGGGAGGATTATTTCCCTCTGCTTTTATCTAACTGCTAAAGAACCATATTTATGAACAGCTGATGGCCTATACCTTACCGTTGGTTCTAATGAAATAATCTCCATTGCAGGTGCAAAAGTTTATGCTACCATGTGTCCTAATAAAAATAATAACAGCAAAACGTAGGTCCTAGATTTTAGCCTGAGGGATTCTCACACAGCAGACAAACCTCTGAGCGCCCCTTGCTCTCATTAACCACAGGTGAGTTGTTGCCCCTGCGTAGACCACATAAGAAAGAGGAAGGCTTAGTTCAGCCCCACTCTTTCAGAACTGTCTTCCCTTCTGCTAAGACTGAGGTTAACTTTCTAACCTTTCCAGCTGTTACCGACTCTCATCTTCCTTTCATAGGCAAGCTGTTCTGCTGTGCTCCTGAAATGCCCCATACTCGTTTACCCCTGTAGTCCATCCACTCTGGTCTGACTCCATGTAAACTGTCCTCATCAAGGTCACCTCCACCAGGTGCTCTTCAGCAGCCAGCGGGTTGGCATCTTTTAGTGTTTGTTATATTGATAATACTCTCCTTTTGGTCCTTTGCTTTTTCCACTGGCCACGTAACATCAATCAACGTATTTCCTTTTCATGATTTTGGCCTCTCATTCCCTCTTTCTCCTCCTTATATGGTGGAGATGTTGGCATTGACTCTGGGGTGTTGGTGATGACTTCCAGGCTTCCACTGCTACTTCTTGTACATACTGGCTTAGTGAATAGCACCATTTTTTTACCCACTTACCCAAACTGGAACCTGGAAGTCACTGTGACTCCTCTCCCTTTTCCCACCCTTACTTTATGTCAGTCACCTTAGTCCTTCCATTCTGCTTCCATGTCCTTGAACTTGTCCATTTCTCTCCATTCCCACAGCCCTATCTGAGGCCCTCGTAAGGTGACTTTGGATACCTGCTTATTGCTCCATCTTTCTGATGCCTGATAAATCTTTCAAAAGTAAATCAGATCTTACTACTCCCCTGCTTAAAGTCCTTCAGGAGTTCCCCAGTGCCTTTAAAATAAAATCCAAACCATTTAGTAAAACTGAGAGGACTTCTGCATATTTCTCTAGCCTCAACTATTATTGCTTATTCCTTAACTCATTTTCCAATGCTATCATAAATATGAAGTTTTAGGAAAATGCCTTATTCCCTCACTTCTGTGGGCACCTGCTGCTTTCTCTGTCAGGAATCATCTTCACCCCAGCTCCCTTCAGTCTGGCTGCTTCCTGCTTACCATTAAAGAAGGTGTCACCTCCTCCCAGGAGCTATTTCTGATTCCCTCCTTAAGTTGCCACCCTCCCTTGTCCCCTAAGTGAAGTTTGTCCCTCCCCTCCCGTTTGCCTTTAAGTGGGTCTATCACCTTGTGTGGTCCTAGTAGATTGATCTTCCAGAAGCCAAAGACCATATCTCATATCTTTTATTTCTTTATCTTATGTACTTATGTACTCCAAACATATTTGTTGAATGAATAAGTAGCTTTTCTTAGAAGTCTGAAAGCACTCAATTTTGTTTTTATCAGAAAGAACAACTTATAACTTCATTTTTGGGGTTTCTTCCCTCCCAGCTATGTAATTTTTTTAAGCTACAGTGAAGTGTAACTTGGTTCACCTGAGCTACCTATTTACCCAGCCTAGTAAAAACTTGACATTGTGATTTCAACTAGAAACCGATTCAGTAAAAGGGACCTATATGCTGTCCACAGCATCAGCATTATAAATATAATTGAATAGTTCATTAAATATGAATTAGATCAGTTTTAGTATCTGACTGGTCCACTATTTTTCTTCCCTGTATAGTATAAGTCTTAGTCTAAACCCAAAGCTCAGGGATTTCCTAGCACAGTGGTCATAAGTTATTTAATCTCATTAAATTGTGTTTTACTCACCTGCAAAATGAGTAATTGTAACTACTGGCTGATGGGAAGGTTATATGAAATATCTGAGAACTCTCTTCTAATGTGTGCCCCATAGTAGGAGTCAGTATATGAGTCTTCCACTTTAAGTAGCATTTATATTTAGAGTAAGGACTGACTAACTTAGGGTGATTTTCCCATTTTTCCCCCCATAGATTACATACCTTGAAATCCTTAAGATCTCCTTTTACATCAAAGCCATTGTCTGCCTTTTTATATTAGACATGCCATCCTGGATGTTCAGCTTTTGTTATAAGAGCATATTCGTCACATATTTTAGTGGTCATACATATTTCTTAATACTTTTATTTCACTTCTTCAAAAAAAGTTCTATATGGAAAGAGGAGGAAGAGTATCTTCACAGACTTTTGTGCACTAAGTTGGACTTCAGGCTGGTTTGAGTTTTACTTAACTATCCTGTTAATGCCTTTCCTGATAGCAGTACAATTTAAAAAACAAATCTGCCAAGTAATTCCTTTGCTCCTTTGAGATTGCTGGACAATCACTATAGAAGAATTTGAGTCCACGGAGGGTGATTAGGTAATTTCTCTATAATGTTTAATGGTAAATATTTTAAGAAAAAATCTGAAGTAAGAAGCCATATAGAATTAAATACTCACCCAACAACAATCTATTGTTGGTTTAATACAAGATTATGAAGGCTATGGTTCATCTGACCTCAGAAGACCCAAACTCAGGACCAGTCTCTATACCTGTATCTTGGTAACTTGCTTTCTTGACTCCGGATAGCTGAGCCAGTTGGCTCTGTTCCAAAGCACATTTGGGCTACAAGGGAACTGCCTGCTTTGCTAGCTGGCATTCAAGATTAAAGAGAAGATCAATGTTGTTTTTGGCAGCAGCTGCTGTTTTGTTCAGGGCAGTCCTAATACCATTTTGTAGGTCTGTTAATGAAAAAAAAAAAGAAAACCGAGCTACACCAACACTCCATTTCCTTTTTGACTTTGAGAAGTCTCTACTATGGACCCTAGCATTGAATATTTTAAAATCCCTTCTCACATTCATAGAAAAGTTTGGGTTTCTTCTTTCCCCAAGTTTAGATGATTGGAATCTCCTGGTTTCTCGAACAGCGTATGTTTCCCTGATGATGTTGGGAACATGTTAATTTGTGCTAAAGGAAAGAAGTCTACAAAGTGATTTGTGTTATAACATGTTCTGATCAAGTAAATAATTTGCTTTAGGGAGACCTCATCATTCCTTTTCTGAGCATGTGGCTTTTTAGTGTAAGGAAGGTTCTGATGTTCAGGAAGCATTGGTGATTGGGTGAATAGGACACCAGAGTCTGCTGAGATTGGTTTTCAACAAAAATGAGATTTAGGTAAGACTTTTGCCTTGAGGGTCTCCAGCCTCACCTTCCTATAACCTTTCCTCCCTTCTCTAAAGAATCTTTGAAGTACTAAATGCCACTCTTAAAACGGCTCCCAGATAAACATCTGCTATACCTGTTATTCAAAATTGAGTGTGAATTTTAGTCACTATTACTTCCCTCTTTCTGAACTGTTTCTGTTGCACAACTTAGTTCTAACAGTGCATACAGATTTCTCAATAGCCTTTTTCATCATGTAAATAATTTAAAGGCAACCTTTAGCAATGAAAGGGTTATTGGAATTTTGTGTGTTGTGGGGAGTATGCGTGGCCCGCATTTGATGCACACCTCTAAATAAAAACGTCTAGAACTGCCTACTATACTCTCAGTTTAATGTGTCTGTGTAATAAAAGGTTATCATGGAAGTAGAGGTTATCATACAATGAGCGTGACCTAGAGAGAAAAGTTGGGCTGATGCTAACAAAGTAGCCAAAGAAAAACGTCATAAGCAAAAGCAGAGAACGCTACAGAAAACAGTGAGAAGATTACCCAAACTAAAAAGATACATTTTAAAGCAGAAGTCACAAACACAGGGACTTTATGCTTCACTTCTATCTCCAATAGGGTGTGTGGGTGCACCCACACACCCACACATTTAGGCACTCATAGGCCATTATTAGAGTTTCCAGAAATTAAAGAGGAGGAGGGAGAAGAGATAAATACCTTGTTGATATATTGGAATAACTCACTTAATTGGAAGTCAATTGTCTATTAACTGAAGCCACTCTAAACACAGTTGGGAACTAGAAAATAAATTGAAAAAGGCATCTGAACCCAAAATCAATGTCAAAATACCCACTTACTAAAGGTCATACTCTTTGTTCATGGAATTGACTCGCTAAAGTCCTCTCTCTGTTTATTCAGTGGTTTCGAAGCACTTGTTTCCCTGGCTCCCTAGACAATCCAAACCCATAAGCCACATAGGTACATTGCACATACATAGTTCGAAAAGTTTTCGTTTGGTTCTCCATCATGTGGGTAAGGCAAAAATTATTCTTATTCTCGTTTTAGAGACTGATAAACAGATCCTTAGAGGGATTAACAGGACCTCACATGGGTAGGGGCTCTGGTTTTCTGGATCTACATTCCCTTCTCTGCCATCACACCACCAGTGTTCAAAAGCATGGCTTTTTTCCTTTCTTGCCCTTGGAAACCTTTGTTCAGACAAATTCTTACCCAGAAGCATGAACAAATAAAACAGAAGAAAAGCTCAGCTGCTTTGTGTAAAGCAGGGGTTGCAGACCCAGAACACTGATGGGCTCAGTGTATTTTCCTTACCAGGAACAGCTTTAACGTCATAACACTACACTGTTCATTCATTAATTCATTGCAGAAATTATCTTTATTGAGCTCTGACTTATTTTTCTATTGCTACTGTAACATTACCACAAATTAGTGACTTGTAATAAATTTGTTTTCTTACAGTTTGGCAATTTAGAAGTCCAAAGTGGGGCTTGCCAAGCTAAAATCCAGGTGTCAGCGAAACTATGTTCCCTTCTGAAGGCTCTCGGGGAAAGTGTTCCCTTCGCCCTTTTTCAGCTTCTAGAAGCTACCTGCATTTCTTGACTCCTGGCCCCTTACCTTCGTCTTCATTGCAGCAATGGCAAGTCAAGACTTTATCAATCACATTTTTCTGACCCTTCTACCATCATTGTATCTCTCTGATCAGAGCTGGAAAGGGTTATCAGTTTGTAAGGATCCCTATGATTAGATTGGGCCCAGAGAATCCAGGATATCAAGGTCCTTAGCTTAATCACATCTGCAGAGTCCATTTTACCATATAAGGCAATATATTTACAAGGTCCAAGAATTAGGGTGGGGCCATCTTTTTAACATTATTCTGCCTACCATAAGCACCCACCTTGGACCATGTGTTCTGTTTGCCATGGAGCCCACAGAAAACTAGAAATAGGCATTCTAATAGTAAAAATATGTTGTAAATAATGACCTGCCAGTCTGGGAGAAACAGATAAACTGATAAACTGAACAAAAACTGAAATAAAAATTTTAAAACATTCAAACAAGTACAGTAATTTGGACCAGCTTGGATAAGGGCAGTCACAAATGTTTACTCAAACTGTTTACCCCAACCCCGCTGAGCTTTATTGAGGTTGATGAACAAATAAAAATTGTGTATATTTAAGGTATAAAAATGTGATGTTTTGATATATGTATACATTGTGAAATGATGACCACAATCCAAATATCACGACACAGTTACCCTTTTACATGTGTGTGGTGAGAACACTTGAGAGAGTCTAGTACATGTCAAGTATGCAATGAAGTATTAGTAACTGTAGCCACTGTGGGGTGCATTGGGGCTCCAGAGCTTATTCATCCTGTTGAACCCTTTGATCAATATCTTCCCTTTTCCTCCACCCTTTCGTAACTTCCATTCCATTCTACTCTTTGTTACTGGGAGTTCTATAAGTGTGAGGGTTTTTTTTTAAATTTTTTTAACAAGATCATATATATAAGAGCATATGATATTTCTTTCAGTGTCTGGCTTATTTCACTTAGACATCCCTTTATTTGATGAACATGAATCATCAAAAAAAGTTTAATGTTTCTATCCATTGTTTAGGGAATTAGAGAAGGGTGTGTACTGTGTGTTAGAAAGATTTCTGTATAGAATAAAACCGAAAAATTCCCTTTCCATATAAAGAAGTAAGCTCTGCATTTCAGTCTTTCATGAGCAGGCTGATGGAGGAGGTATTTCTACTGCTGTGCAGAGTTCTTAATATATTTCTACCTTCATTGCTCCTCCATCCTCATGTTTAGTTATGCAGAGTGAATTGTTGAATTTTATGCAAAGTAAATGTTCCTTACCAGGAGCAAAGTATATATAAAATTAAATTACAATGTGAGTTTATCTAAAGCTTTAAAATAAAGTGTTTCAAGCAATAGGTTTGTCAGGATATTTGAATGTATTAACAGATTTAATTTTAGCCCTGATCAAATAGATTCCTATAAAGTAAGCATAGTCATATCTTTGCAGATGCAAAAAAATATCAATGATGCCCTGGTGAAATTATTCTGCAGTTACTATAAAATCTGTATTAGTATATTTTTTAAAAAACTACCAAAGAAGGTATATTCAAAAAGAAGGTATATTATGGTAATCTGAAACATTCAGAATATTCAAGTATTGCATGGAAAATGGAACAAACTTGGCCGTAACATGCTTGATGTTTGAAAAATTACTATTTAAAGTTTTAGAGATGAGTTCTCAGAGTCCTCTCATCAATGATCTAACAGCTTTCTGGAGATGCTGTATATGGTGTGGTGAAAAGGACAGGATTCAGAACTGGACAGACCTAGGTTTTTATACTGATTTTACCACTTAGAAGTCACCAAATCTCTCTGAATCTCAAATGCTTTGTCTTTTAAAATTATGACATACAAAATGTAAATTTTGTTTGAAATAAAATATACAATATGTTTGGCATACACTAAGTGTTCAGTAAAATGGTAGCCGTTATTGTTCAGAAAACACCAGCACCTGTGCTTACATATTCAGGCATCCAGCCTGATAGTACCGATGAACTAGACATGCTCTTATGTAAAGCCAGGGCCTCTGCTTGAAAACTGTATCTCACCGCTTCTTCCCTTCTCAAGGACATTGCTCAGCAGCTCCCTCTTTTCTGACCCACGGCAGGTGTATCCTCTTATGGGAATATCCCCACAGGCATATGGGCAACCTGGTATTTCTTCCATCTTACAAATAAAATTCTTCCCCTGAACCCAATTCCTTGTCTACTACCACCCTGCTTTATTACTTATTTATTGATTCATTTGCTCTCCTTTGAAGGACAACTCTTTCAAAGAGCTGCCTATATTCTAATTATTCTCATGTTCCCTTAAAGACTCCAGACTGGCACTTTCCTATAACTGCTTCAATGAAAATGTTCTTACTAACACACCAGTGGCCTCTATTCTGCTAAGTCCAGCTGTCAGTTCTCAGTCCTCTTCTTACCTGACCTACTGCAAGTATTTGACATAGTTTGACATCCTTCTCCTTAAGGTACTTTTCTTTTTTTAACTTGGCTTCTCTCTTAGGCTCCTTTGTGAGCTCTAAATCCTTTTCCAGACGTCTGAAGGTCAGAGCACCATAGAAATCATCCTTTGTTCTTTTTTCTATTTGTACTCATCCCTTGATGGCCTCATCTCCCCCTTGGTTAAAATTCCATTTATGTATCAAAGGTTCCATTTATATATATCCAGGCCAAACCTTCCTCCTTAATCTAGATTCAAATAATCTCAGAACACCCAAAAAACTCCTGATCTGCCCTCCAGACCTTCCCTTCCCTTCTCCGTATCAGTTGACGCCAACACCATCCTGCCAGCTGCTCAGGCCTGAATCATCGTGGACTCCTTCTCTCAAATCACACTCCAACTGTCAGGAAATCCTAATGGCTCAGCCTGCAGGAGACAAGAATCTAACCATTTCTGGTCAATGCATTGCAACCTTTTCTTGCCTGGATTTATAGCATTCTAACTGGTCTCTTTGTTCCTACTTATTGTCATACCTAAAGTCTGTTCTGATCACAGCAATCAATGTAATTTTTTTAAAGACTTTCATTTTTTTTTTAGAGCAGCTTTACATTCACAGCAAAATTGAGGGGAAGGTTCAGAGATTTCCTATATACGTCCTGCCCCACCCATGCATAGCCTCCCCTATTATAAACATTCCCCACCAGAGTGGTACATGTGTTACTACTGATGAACTTGCAGGAACACATCAGGATCGCCCGAAGTCTGTACCTTACATGAAGGCTCACTCTTGGTGTACAGTCTGAGTTTGGACAAATATACAATGACATGTATCTACCATGATAGTATCATACAGAGCATTTTCACTGCCCTGAAAATTCTCTGTGCTCTATCTGTTCCTCCCTCCCTCTCCAGTCCCTGTCACCCACTGATCTTTCCACTCATCCATAGTTTGGCTTTTTACAGAATGTCATAGTAGTTGGAATCATACTGTTTTTAGCCTTTTCAAATTAGTTTCTTTTACTTGATAATATGCACGTAAGTTTCCTCCCTGTCTTGGAATGGCTTAATAGCTCATTTCTTTTCAGTGCTGAATAATAATCCATTGTCTGGATGTACCAGTTTATCAGTTCACCTACTGAAGGACATCTTGGGTGCTTCCAGGTTTTGGCAATTATGAATTATCTGCTATGAAAATCAGTGTTCAGGTTTTTTGTGTGGACACAAATTTCCAGCTCCTGAGGGTAGATTCCAAGAAGTGCAATTGCTGGGTCATAATGTTCATCATTTGTTTAGCTTTGTAACAAACTGTCAGACAAGTTTTTTTTTTAATGTTCCTCTCCTTTGCTCAAAATCCTGTGGTGAGTTCCATTTAAGACCCTGCATGATCTGGCTTCTCCATTCTCCTTCTGTGACATCATTAGCATTATAATCTACCGCCCCCTAGTTTAGTGTTGTTCCTTAAATAGACGTTAGGCACTTTGCAGTAGCTTTTCTCTCTGTCCACATGGCTCACTCCCTTAGTTCCATCCAATCTTTATGAAATATTGTCCTCTCAATGAGGCACCACCAAATACCACCCTGTCTAAAAAGTCAAGCTGGTTCCCCACATACTACAATCTCTGTAAAGAAAGGGGTACCAGCTAGTTCTGGGGCTTTTTCCCTAGATCTGGGGTCTTGGCCCTCTATAATCCTCCTACAAGAACTCCAGCTATATATAGGAGTACACTTATCCTTCATCTAAGACAATCCTGCTGAAGTGACCAGACAGCAGAACAAGCACTTGTACATACTTAACTGTTGGGACTGGGACTGGTGGTGAGTAGCTGTGCTGGAGAATGAATGGGAGCTCACTGCCTGCCCTGAAGGGGCTGTTCAACCAGTGAAGCAGAAGCCCAAGAAGTGGTCCTGCACTCCCACCATCGCCTTCCCTTGACACGCACATGCCAAGTGTGCAGCAATACGCAGACACTGGAGCCTGCCTGGGAGGCATCTGACTCCTGCGCTGCTGTGCACGCTCTTTTCTTGCGTGGCCTCTATCCTTCCCTCAAGCTCAGTAGCATACCTGGTGCTGGGTGGAGCCTCCAGTGCTTCGTGGCTGTGAGCTTGAACCCAGGACCCCCGCTCTGGGAGAGCAGAGGAGGCATTGAAGTCCAGACCCCTTTATCTAGATAGTTTTTACTTTTCCACTGTTCTTAACACTTTTTGGTGTACTCTATAATCTCATTACTTATTGTTTATTGGTTATGGTCTGCCTTCTAGTGAGGACAAGCCTCCTGAGGACAGGAATTTTTTTGCCTTTTTTTCCCCAAATATATTCCAAGCATCTAGAAAAAATGCCTAGCACACTAAATCCTCAATAAATATTTACTGAATGAATGAGTGAGTGAACAAATGTGTTCGTGTTTCTCAGTACCAGTTATAAGACATGGTAAAGAGAACAGAATTTATGCCTTTGTATTTCTTAGACCCTGGAATATCAATGTACTTTTTAGTAAGATTGGCCATTTACAGAGATCCTTAGGGAGGATTCAAAATACATAACTACAGAGGGTCTTTGAGAAATATACTTCAAGGTGGGGGAGGTTAGGTCTTAGTAATGAGAATATAAAGAAAACTTGAGTTTAATTTATATACTTGAAGGAAGACTAATTTACTAGAGGAGATTTTATATGTTGAGATTGCCTAAATAGAAGAATCCCCCAAACAAATCGATTACACAATTTAGTCTTCATCTTGGTCCAAGGGTGATGGTATGATGGACTGTGATCTTACAGTGCTCAGAGTAGCCTTAACCAAAATTAAGTAGGATTACTGCTAAATAGATCACAATGGTAAAACAATAAAAGGCTTTTAATTTTGTTTGTAAGCCATTATTATATATGTAATCTTAGAAATTATAATGAATGATAATATCACTTGGTCCAGTATAGTATCTAATCATTTTGCAGATACTACTTGAAAATAATAATCCACTTCCTTTTTAAAAATTTTAAAATCCCACTGTGAATCATTTTTGCTTTTTTCAAAAAAAAATTTGTATTGAGGAACATACAATAAAATGCACAAATCTTAGTATGCAGCTTGTTGAATTTTGACACATATATACACTTGTCAGCATAATCCAGTTCCCTTTAATACATACTTAGCTACAAAAATAGAAAAGATTTTTAGCCATGTACACATGGGCTTTTGTGTAATTTTCAGATACCATAGATGAATGTTAACACAGAAAAGAACTCTCACATTTTAAAATACCTTCACAATTCCATGACTTTGCTCAGGCTGTTTATTTTTCCTGGAATTCTCTACCCTTCTTTGTCAACTCTTACAAATTCCTCCTTGTCCCCCAAAATCCAGGCAGTCACATATTTCTTCTCTGGCTTTTCTTGACACTTTCGTCTTGCCATTGGTTCTCCCCAAAGGTTAGCTGATTAATTGCTTCCTCCTTTGTGTTCCCAAAACATTTATCACAGAATGCAGGTGTTATTTATTTACCTGCCTCTGATTTTCAAGGGCACTTTCATCAACCTTGTTCCTCTAGTGACTGGCACAGCCCCATCTCATAATACTTGCTCAATAAATTGGTAATGGGTTGAAGCATTGGACTGCTTCTACTTTGGTCACTGATTTGTCCAGCAAATATTTATTATTAAGAGCTTTTTATATGCAACGTGCTGTGTTATGTGTTTGGAAGATACTGGAAAAAAATCAGGTGCTCAATTTCTTAAAAGCCTTAAATGCAGTGTAATAAGAAAAAATAAGCCATGCATAAAAGTGACTATAATACATGTTGAAAGTGTTATTTTTTCAAGGAGTTGTGCAGGAATACAGGTGTGTGTATGATGATTTCTTGCTAGGGTTCCCAGATATCTTTCTATTAACTAGGGAAATATTTTTCCTTATTAAACACCTAAAAAGCTTGTGATTCAAAAGAACAGTTCTTCTGATGTCTCAGAAGTTAAGTAAAATTCTATTCTAGATCTAGAATTCTCTCTCCTGTCCTCACTTTAACTTGGTGTACTATTGTAGGTTCTTGGATTAAAGCACTGTTTAGGATATGTTGTTACTTGCCAAGCAGTCTACATTTAAAGTAGAGAAAGTTTCTTTTGATGCCTTAAGGTATGAATGTTTTGCATTCCCTAGTTTTTAGAAAACACCTTAAGTAATAAATCCTTTACGTGTTACCACAAGATCATTCCGAATTGTCATTAGGAAATTGGTTATAGAAAACTGTTGATAAAAGTTAACAATAATGTCATTGAAATGAAAAATCCAAACCACATTTTAATTGAGAATTTTTTTAAAATTTAGTTAGCATAGTTTGAATACTTAGCATTTAATTATATTTAAGCCAGGAGTGTTTTCTTGTTTAATGTGGTAGATTACCTTTTCCACATTAAGACATAAGATGCTAATGGTTTGAGTGGTTATAGATTTTAGCTGATAGTCACCAGCAATTTTTCTGTTTTCATTTAGACTTGGATTATCACTTGCATTTATCTTCAACTCCTCCTACTGAATCCTCTGGTCAAAGCTAAAGGAATCTGCAGGAACCGTGTCACTGATGATGTGAAAGACGTTACTAAATTGGTAAGTCAGGACTGCTTTCAAGAGCTGTTACTCTTTCTCTTGGCCAGTTGTTTTCCTGCCCCTTATTAGTTCTAAGACAAGGAAAGAAATCGTTGAATTATATTTATGGGCTTACAGAGAGCATGTAAGGACATATTTCAGGTCTTGGGAAATCTGGGGACAAAACTGGCTCACTGAACACAACTGCAGTGACTCTGTTTCTTTGCTGGTCTTTTCATCTCTGTCACAGGCCATAAAGGGCACTGGAGATTCTCTGTGTGCTCATGTGCCAGCACCAGCTTGTTCCCTACTATATCTGTAGTGGGTTCCTCAGGGTGTCTTATTTCCCCTATACATGACTTTCTATCTTTCTGTAATAAGTCTAACCAAAGGAGATCTGAGATGGCCCTTCTCCCCTTCCAAACAACATGAAGACCTGCCCTCTGCGGGTGTGTATTTGTTCCACTGGTGAACATAATGGGAGTGATTTGCTGTCCAAATGTTGAACAGATTCATCTCCCACATTTGCCACACTGGACCTTTCCCCCCAGCAAAAGCCATTTTACCCTGGTGCCCGTTGGTCACTGCCAGCTTTATGCCATGCTTCTCTTCAATGCATACTCCAGGGAGAGAGAAAATATCTGGAAAGTACTCTTCCAAGCTCTCATGCTCTAGGGGAGATTTTACTTGCTCATTTGGGCTACAGCATGTGTTTGTAGATTGACAAAATTTGAGAAGCAGTTTTGCAAGTTCCTGGTTCAAAATAGCCAAGTGCCATTCAGTTATCTGACTATTGGCTAGAGAACAGAGGTGATACCAGAATAGGAAAGTGAGGGTTGTAATATGAAGAAAAAAAAGAAAAGTTTATTTGTTGAGATACATATCTTCCCTACTCTTGATACGCATTCCCCTGTTCATAATTTTTTTGGCGGGTTATAGCCAGCCTTCAAAAGAGAAGTAGAATGGTAGGGTCAGAGTCTTGCTAGTTTAGCCTCAGTGCAGAAGAAGAACACACACACACTGTTCATGCAGATTCCTTAGGAAGACACCCAAGTGGTTCCGGGTTTAAAAGTATTCCCTGATGCAAGACCTGAAGATGTGTCAGCCTGGTCTGGTAGCCAAAACAGTGCGACACTTGCCTACTGTCTTGTGCCTGGCTCAGTACTGGGTATAGGGTTGTGTTGCGGTTGAGGGGGAAGTATTAAAAAAAGAAACTTATCCTGGTTCTTTTCCCCAAGTTGCTTGTTAGTTTGTGACCCAAGAAACTATACTAAAAAGGAAAATGCACTATTATGTTCTAAATTTTGTACCAGTAGAAGGTCGTCATTAAACGTTTGTCCAGTGAATGAAGAAACGATGTGCTTCACTGTGGTGAGCATTGTGATCATGTGTGGTGTTTATTAAAATTGCAGGTGCCTGGGCCCCAGTCCAAGAGACTGATACACTAGGTCTGAGGAAGTGCTCCAGGCACCTACAGTTTTTGAAATTTCTGAAAGGAGAGTTAAGTACTTCTGCTGTAGATGGTATATTTGGTCAAAGTTTAGAGACCAGAGTGTCTTGACTCTCATTTAATCTCAATTCTTTTATGACTAGTTTTATCTGTGTTACAGATTTATATGGATGTCAAATTAATATGAGTCTCAAAAATATTCATAAAGAAGGTAATATCTGGGAAATTACAGCTCTCATGGGGCTGCTAGTAAAACTGCAGAGCTGTAATGAGCCCGGTGATCTGCAGTGGTCCTAGGGAGCAAATTTCAAGTATATGGACAAGGAATCATAATTGAAAGATGATGGTATATTTGCCAAGTTTAACATGGTATTTAAGAAAAATTACTTGTAGGTAGCATTTGCTAAGTGTTTGAAGAATACCACTGAATGAGCACCACTTTCTGTGAAAATGTCAAGCCAGTATTTTCAAGTGGCGTAGGTAGATATTAAAAGCACCTTCCAAGATTTTCTATTCTTGTCTTTAACCATCTGCTTATTTGCACTCTGTTACTTGTCAGGTGATACAATGAAACATGACAGGAAACAGTAACGAAAAAGGGGATACTTATTAATATTGACACTAAAATATAATTCCTCACCCTAAGACAGATGTGAAGAAAACAAGGTTTTTTCCTCTTTCAGCAACTGACTTGGGGAAAATTTTTAAGCTCAAGAGTTCATCTAGTGAAATTAGTATGTTTACTTTGGGTTACTGCAAAAAATCAAGTTAACAAAAAATAGGACTCAGAAAATCATTTCTAATTAAAGATCTACATAATTCACAGCCTGTATGCTGTGTGTCTTCGACTAGGAAATGGAGAAGTAATCCCTGATCTCAATGTGTTAATAGTCCAGTTTGGGAGATAAACCATCTCTATAAAAATATAAATGCATGTCACTAGTCACTAATACCACAATTACAACATACAAGTTGCCATTTAAAAGTTTTTACGGTTATAACATAGGACTCAACCTGTGCTGATGTACTGGTTAGGAGAATGGATTTTGGAATGGGGCAAACCTGAGTCAAGTCCCAGCTTTTTGACCTTGGAATGTAACTGTCCTTTTGAGTCTCAGGTCCTACTTCATATTTGGGGGCATAGATTAAGTAAGAGAATCTGTATATGAATCGTTTTACCAAAGTTATTGTCACATCACCTCAGTTTCCTCTTCAGTACTGACAATAAGTAACCTCAGAGAGTGATTGTAAGGATTAAATAAATTAATAAAACAGTGCTAGGAACACAGGAAGTGCCTGCTAAATATTAGGTAGTGGTAGTAGTGTAGTTTGGGGGATCATAGGATACCAGAGCTGGAAGGGAATCTAGAGACAATCTGGGAAAACTATTTTATAATTAAGGAAACTGAGACCTGAGGATGGTGAAGCCCAGTTCCTGGTCCCATTACCAGTGTGATGTCTTCTAGAACAGTGGTTTTCAGACTCACTCCTAGAGCTCACCCAGCCACTCTGCTTTTACTTATGTGTCTGAGGTTCCAAATATATGTCTGGGTTTCCAAATATGTATCTGGCTTCTAAAAAAAAATCAAACTGATGAAAAAAATATATGAAAGCTGCTGCTTTAAATCTGCGTTTATGGGGTATCATTTGAGAACCATCCAATCACAATCTCGTAGGTATTTACTTAGTAAGTACAGCTGTTGGGGCCCCACCACAGAAATACTGAATCTCAACATGTGTAGATGAGGTGTAGGAGCCTTAATATTTATGGCTAGCATTTCAGGTGATATTTTCATAGAAGTGCCTGCACTGCTTAGGCCTTCATACTTACAATCGTTATTTTTCATGTTTGAAAAGAAGCTGTGTTCCCATCCTTAGAGTAAAACTCATTAACGTCACTAATTCAAACATCAACATGAGTGACTTGAGTTTTATGGATTTATATAACCACATCTCTATAAAGAATAGCGGGACAAAGCATCTCAAAGTAAATCAGGTATACTGGATTGCTTGAATACCAATTCAGATATTACTTAGCTATGTATATATAATAAATCCTGAATGAAGCTCTCTGGGATTCAGTTTCTGGTTTTGAAAAGGAGGAACAAAGACATGCTCAATAGTTCTTAATCTAGGATCCATAAACTTCAAACCCTTGCAAATGGAACTCCAAATTGTGTCTATGTGTTTATGTGCATTTCTGAGAAGAGGATATATAGTTTTCATCTTCTTCCCAAAGAATTCTATGATCCCAAGAGAGGTAAGAACTACTAAATTAGATAACTTTAGAAGCCTTTATTTAGCTCCGAAATTCTTTTATTCCACAATGATACAGGTTGTACTTTTTAATAATTCAGTAATGCCTTGACTAAAGGAATTATATAGAGCAAGAGGAATTTGCTTTGTAGGCATAACCTTGATACACTTTATTTGAGGGTAAGAAGGTGGGTTGACGTATTTTTTGCCTTGTGCCCACAGTAATTTCTTCAACTGAAATTTTTCCTTTACAGTCTGTCTAGATCTACTTCTACATTAGGTGACAGCTCATACTGTGCCCACAGACCTTAAGTTTGCTTGGTTGGAATGGTTCTCATGACACAGAAGCACATGATTTATGACCTTACTGTCATTTCTTTTTTTTTTTTTTTTTTAATTTCTTCTTGGACACTTTGTACTACCCCTACTGTCCCCATGGTTTTCACTTGAAATCCTTCTGGCATGTTTACTTAGCATAACAGTTCATCTATTTACAGAACATTTTGCTTTGTTTCTAAAAAATGTTGCAAGACTTGTTTTAAATGGCAAACTTAGACCTACCTAAAGAAAGGGTCAAGTATCTGGAAAGAGAATGAATCAAACTTCAAAAACTTGCATCCATGTGACAGTTTGCTGCAGCTTTTAATGGTTGTGTTAATGTAAGGAAGAATCCAGACACTGACATAGTACAAATTAATTTCCCTTCTTGTTCTTCCTACTGTTCCTTTCATTTGTGATGATGTTTTTCCTGCATCTGGGGGAATAGGGTTAAATGCAACTTTGTTGTTTTTTTAAAAATCTCTTTTTCTTTAAATATCTGTTGAGTAATTATTTGTCTTCCTCAAAACGTTTAAGGTAGGTTGCTGCCCCACTCCCATTTGTGAAGGTGAAATTACTCTCCTTTTTCAAGGTCAGTCTGCAAATCAGTAGAATAGAATGAAAACTGAGAAATTAATGGTTTTCCTGGCCTTTCAGTAGCCACTTATTTTAAATAGGTTATATTAATATGTGACTTTAGAAGTTTACCATAATGAGAGAGTATAAATATATATTCAGATTAACAAATTTCACATCTTGAATGGACAATTTTGAATAATTCTGATTTTTATTCTTCAAATACAGTGTTCTTCATACAGAATTACCATTGCATTAACACAGAGGGTTGGAGTCTCCAAGTCTTCCCATTTCTAGATGAATTCTGAGCTTTTCTAAGCATACCTTCTCTTTAAAAGCTGAGATTTCATGTAGTTCTGTTTGACCATTGAAGAAACAAATGGTTTGATTCCTCAATAGGTTTTTAAAGTTTATTTTTAATAGTTTACAATATTTAGCATTTGATTTCTGCTCCTGTGGTCAGTAGAAATGTCTCTATTTAAAGCTAAACTTAGAACTTTTAGTATTCAAAGGACAGAAGTGTATTAGAAATAATAGTTGTGAAAATTAACAACTAGATGGCCTACTATATTCCAAGAGTGTCAGTCTTATCATGAAGAAAAATTATTTTTCCTTTATAGAATAAAACACTTGGGTACTACTCCCCTGCTCTTTGTAGTAGTAGTTATTATGTGAGCACCCAAAGCACTTTGCATGAATTCACTCCTTAATTATCATGACCCTTGGAGGTTATTATTTTTACCCCCAGTTTATTGGTTAGGAAGCTGAGGACTAGTAAAGGTAAGTAACTTGAGCACTTTTATCTGGAAATAGGGAGCTGAGTAGAGGTTTAAACCCACAACTGCCTACCTCTGGAGCACAAGAACCCAGTTCATAAGTTATGATTGTCTTGATTTAAGATATATAATGTCAACTGCAGTTGAAGGATTATCACTGAAACCTTGAACTTTATTTCCTAGGTGGTAGTGACCTTATCTTATGATTAGGAAGTGATCTTATTGTAGAAATTTCGATCAGTACTGCTGAATTGGGTCATCATCTTAAGGTGTGTCTGTGAAGTAGACCAAAGGATGTTTTTCATTTCTTCATCCTTTTTGAGAGGAGACAAGGTCATCTAACTTCATTTAGGCATTCGTCACTGAGAAGAGATGAGAGAAGTCTTGTGACATTGTTATCTTTTTTTATAAATCACTAATTATCATTAAAGAAAAAAACAACAAATACTAAAAAAAAGGTAATTGGACTGGCAAGTTAGATGATTGGTCAATATAAACAGGAGATGATTTACAAGGAATAATAAAAGCAGAAACCTTTCTCCAGTGATAATTCTGAAGACTGAACAACCCACATCACATACCAAGCTGCTGTAACTGAGTGAACTGGGATATTTAAATACAATGGAGATAATTTTTCCTCTACAGCAGTGATTCTTAAACTTCCCTGGGTCTGATGAGACTGAAAGCTGTGGACTCTTTCCATAAGAAGGTTCATATATGCACAACATTTTATGTACACTGTCAAAGGAATAATGAGCTCCTGCTGCTTTTGACTGGTACTTTGAACTTGGGAGAAACAACTGAGTCAAGGAAGTGTCTCACTGGGATGTCTAAGAAGCCACAGATTTCTTGAGATTAGGGGACTTCAAATGACATTCACATCATGAGATCCAAAGATTTTAGATGAGTGACCTAGAGAAGGGAGTTAAGTGTTCTGACTTTGTTTTTCTTCCAAGTCCAAATACCTGCAGGGTATGGTATTCAGCCAGGGCCTGTTTGGCTTGCAAAGACTTTTTCTTGGCTGAGTTTCCAGCATTTCCGCATGTTGTGCCCTTACACATTTTTTTTTCTCTTTCCAATGTCACTGAGTATGGACAATCCTTAAGATGTCCAAAGTGATAGCAAATGTAGCCTGTCTAGTAGAGTGAGGTCATCACAGAGTTACTTCTTTTTACAGCTTTATCTGTTTTACAATCTGGCATAGTATTGATATCCTTGTCATCAATAAATCTTGCCAGAATAATTTGACCTTTGGTAAAGTTTTCCATCAATTAAGTTTTATTTTAATTTTTAGCCCTGAACTTAATTTACTAGAATAAATGTGTTTTCAGAATCTGTAGTCTTTGTTACCTATTCATTGAACCCACCAACAGGATATTTCCGTGAAATCTAAACCATGTTTCTGCTTTTTCAGTTTCCAGTCTCTGTATAAATATTGAAAGCACGTTCAGCTCTTCCCTAGCGGTCTTCTCAGATATTTGCCATCTATTCTCTTTGCTCCTGTCCATCCTTAAAAAATAATCTTCTTAATGACTGGTTAGCCAGAGACGGGTAAGATTCCTCAAGGGAGGAACAACCTAAGACAGGCACAGTCACAGGGGGGCCATCAGGTGAGAAATTGGGGATCAACAGAGGTGAGGCTCAGAACCTCACCCCCACTGTTTTGAGAGAAATCTTCTGCATCCGTGGATGTTTTGCTGCCCTTGTCTAGCTTGGATTAATACTTAGTCCATAGGCACACACCTGATCATCTACATTTGCCCTCTTACAGCACTAAACTATGTTTTCTACCTTTATCTTGCATCTACCTACCACTTCAGCATTTTATTAAAAATAAAAATAATAATAATAATAAAGGGAGAAATGTGGGATCCACATATAAATCAAGTATAAAAATCAAACGAATATTCATATTTGATCTGAATGTTTATAGTTCATAATGCGTGATCAAAACCAAAAGTTTCTGTGATGAATGCCCTTGTACTGTTCACCATGTAAGAATTTATTCACTATGTAAGAATTCATTCACCATGTAAGAACTTGTTCGTTATGCTTCAGAAGATTGGAGACTGACGAGAATTAGGCTTGAGATGGATTAATGATTGTGCATTGAGCATTGACCCCCCTATACAGAATTTTATTGTTGTTAACAACCATTTGATCAATAAATATGAGATGCCCTCTCAAAAATAAAATAATAATCTTAAATTTACTATCTTATTCCTTCCCTGCTCAAACACATTCAGTGTAGCACCACTGCTTACATGAGAAACTTAAATTTGACTAAGTTTTTAGTAATTATCTAGTTCACCCTCTTCATTTTACCAACAAAGAACTGAAGTTCCACAGAGAGGAAGCAATGTGCCTAAGGCAGAAGTGACTCGCTATAGGGTTCTGGTGGCAGAGCTAGACCCGCTAACTTTACTGCCTTCCTTAGCCCACCATTCAGGTCTCTCTCTGACGGTTTTCCTGGTATATCCCCTCTCTCTTATCTGCTGGATCCTGATTTATCCATGCATGGTCTCCCAAACACACTTTATGTTTTCCTGTCTTTGCATATGATACTTCCTCTATCTAGAGTATCCCACTCCCTTGCAACTAATAAAAACTCCTACTCATTCACACTCCATACTTAATGCTGAAATTGAGGGTAAAGTAGATTAAGTGACTTGGCCAAGATCTCTGAGTTAGCATATGGAAGGGCTTGGAACCAACCTGGACAGTGTGTTGTCCCCCCAAAATCTGTGCTGTGACTTCTACATCCAACTGACTATTTCAAAGGAACAACTTCCAAGTTCCTTGGCTAAGCGCTTCCTCTAGTCTAACAGTTTCCCTAATGATCAATATACATAAGAGAAGCTGATCATAAGGGTATCTGTGCTCTATGAGTGCTATTCAGCATATTTTAAATGCTTGGAAGAACAGAAGTCATCTATCGACCATAAAAATCTACAACTTGACTACCAAAGTTCTCTTCCAAATGGAATTAGAAAGGAACCTATGCAAGCTAAGAAAATCACAAAAGGGAGGCTACTCTATAGATAACTGCGCTGAGCCCAGAACACAGAGCCAGGGTTTGCATTCCACCTCTACCAGGAATTCCTCATGCCTGTGGCCTTGAGATACCAGTTAACCTCTATTAGCTCCAGGTCTTCATCTGTAATTAGGCTTAATAATATATGTATCATGGAATTGTGATAGAAACTGTATAGGAAAGCTTGTTATAAATTGCGAAGCATTTAAAAAAAATAGTATTGCTTTTTAGTCACATCAGAAATTAAGTATCAGTAAATCAATTAAAAAGTATAAATTAGTATGCACCCTACAAGTAGCAAGGTGTGGAAATTTCAATTTGCTGGCCGGAGAACTTCTTATTTCTTTGACTTCTTTGAATCAATTTTTATATACAAGTTATTGACATAATTATTGGCCAGTATCCCCCTTACATTTTCTTTCCTTTTTAAGTGTGTAAGTTTTCTGATTAATAATTTGACCACCTCTTTATTTTTGATAACATAAATTATGCTTAGATAGGCGCTAGCTTGTCAAGCAGCTTGCATCAGAACCTCTGTTACTTCTTGACACATTTCTCCATCTTGGAATGGCTTTAATTTACGTGGCTGGTTTATAACATTTACGTGATTGATCTTCCCCCAGGCCTAACATAAAATTATTAGGTCATTTTGATTTTCAGGGATAGGGGTGAAGATCCAAAGACAAATTTTGGAAGCGTGGTGGGAAATTTGATCGAGAGGGAGAAAGTATAATGAGTAAGAGAGTAACTCCTAAATTAAAAATAAAAAACACCACCATCTGTAGCAGCCCAGATGTGTTTTCAATAAGCAGTGAGGATTCTAGCATTTCATTGGGGAAGGCATGAGGAAGGATCATGGGGAGCTTCACGAGAGGAAAATACCCTGGACAGGTGTGCAGAGAGTAGGTGAGCTAAGAGTCACCTACTGTGTAGTAGAGCTAAGAGTCAAGGGAAGCTGTGCTGTCAGAAACCTAAGTTCTAATCCAGATGTAATATGTAGCTGTGTGACCCTAGTTACTTGGCCTCTTTGACCCTCCTGTTCTTCATCTGTTAGATAGAGAAAATTTGCCACAGGGATCCGAGGACTGGCAGGATCAGCCCATTAATGAGCACAGTGCCTGGCATATAGTAAATATTTGCTAAATGTTAGGCTTGAGGCTGAGATGAGTATGAGGTTGTACCACAGGAGGTAAAATGGTAGTCAGGAAAATTTGACAAGTTATTTCCATAGTTCCCCTCTGATTTCTAGAAGCTGTTGATATTAACATGAAGAAACTTACGGATTGTGTTATGGCAGACATGTCAGAGATGATCTAGTCCATATGTATGCAATCCCAGCTTACTATGGGGAACAGTTGAAGTTTTTAGAGACAGTATGAAGGGGGAAAAAATATGTCTGCCAAAGCAACATAGACCCGTTGAAGATATAATAGTGCAAAACCACTTTTTCACATTGTATATTGTTTTAAAACCCAGTGGACTAAGTCAGCTGTTGGCTATATTATTCAGCTGGAAAATTTAACAGTGCTAGAGGGTGGATGACAGAGCCAGTGCTGTATGTAGGAAAGGAAAAAGAGAACCTAGAACTCTGCAACTTACCAGGACATGTGCCTCAGAAGTCAGTTATACTTCTCAGTTACAGTTCTGAGAAGCCAATGAAGTTCTCAATAAAGAACATGGATTGAGTGTTTATGATGTGTTTGTCACACTCATCTCAATTTGTAAATTGGCTGTTTGACATGGGCATTTTTATCTCCATTTTATGGATTAGAGAAACCAAAGAACAGAGTTTAGATTTGTTCCAAATTCCCTGGGTCCAAATCAGGCGCTTGTTCAACCAATGCTGAAAGGACTGATGGAAACATATTAATTTTTTTTTTGAAAGCCTTTAAAAGAAGCTGGCTAAATATTTGAGGTATCTTAAACGTTCAACCCTGAGTGAGTGGATTAAGTTATGTCACAGAAATGAATCTTTCCAAATAATTTAAAAACATTAAAAAGTTAGAAAGCATTTGCATCTCCTAAATAGCATTGCTGTTTTGAAGTTTCACTGCCACTTTTCTAGGATGAACACAGAACAGTAGTTCTCAAACTTGAGCATGCATAGAAATCACCTAGAAACCTTGTTAAGTATGATTTTGGTGGGTCTGGTGTGGCCTGAGAATTTGCATTTCTAACACGTTCTCTGGGGATCTTAACACATAACTTTGAGAACTGCAAACAAGAAAAACTATATTATATTACTGCTTCTGTGGTAGAACAAGTAGGAAAATAGTCCTGGAAGAGAATTTCAAGACCACAGATGGAAACTGAAATTCAAATCATGTTTCCAAAACTCAGTAAATTATACTTATCCACCCATTACTGAATTTGGAGTCCAAAAGATTGATATTATCACTTACTTTATTTTGGGACAGTGTGTTTGATTACAAAGGGAAATGAAGAATGAAAAATCACTAGGTAAGTATTGAAATTAAGTGGAACTTACAAAAACATAACAGCTTTTTTTGTTGTTAAAAAAAAACCACCTAAAACAATATGATTTATTGACATATATGGATTTTCTCATGAATTCTTTTTCCTTTCTTGTTTTGGTCTTTGTAGGTGGCAAATCTTCCAAAGGACTATAAGATAACTCTCAAATATGTCCCCGGGATGGATGTTTTGGTATGTAAACTATACATTTTTGAGTTTCATAGTAACTGATAAAAGAGATGGGATCATTTGTATTGAAATGGGAAATTATCTGCCATTTAGGAGTTTGCTAATTGTCAAGATTTAAAGAAGGTATCTTTGGAATTTTACTTACGTAGTGTTTTTTCCACCTCTCAAACAACTGTTAAACTTTGGTTGTAGGTGAACATTTCAGCAGGTGTCTTAGATCTGTATGACCAAAGTAAAAAATATCATCTCCATTAAAAGCTAGCCACAGTTTTTTCTCTTTTTCCTTAGCCTTCCCCGAAAAAGGCTAGAGTGTAAAATGATGTAAATTCTTTTATATACATCTCTTTCTTATTTGAGGACACAAAATATTTTATCTCAGGATTTGTTAGCAGTGCCATAGATTCTTAGAACCTTACAAAAATTGAAACCAAGAAATCTATTTTCCTCATTACACAATATCAGAAGTCAGACTCAAATATTTCAAGCAAAGGAAACAATGTAATGCCTGTGTACCCATTGCATAGCTTGTCAAACCTTACCATTATACAGTATTTGCTTCAGATATGTTTTGTGATAATGAAATACACAAATAAACTAACACCCCCTGTATGCTCCTTTCGTCTCTCCATTGGTCCCCCCTTTGTCTCTTAGTGTCAGTTTGTCTCTTAGGAACAAGTATTCTGAGCTGAAATTTTTCATTCCAATTCATGTTTTTGGGGCTTGGCATGAGGATACAATCCCCTGGAGTTGTAGCAACGGAGCACAGCAGGCCCACATGCTCTAATAATTTTAATGCAAATTGCACACCCATATATAAAATAGTGTATTTTTGTGCATATTTTTTTATTTTATATTAATGCCATTCTGTTGCATATACCACTTCAGAACTTATATTTTGCAACATGCCTTTGACGTAATGTGCTGCTCTGTGTTGATTCATTTTAACTACTGTATTGTGTTCCCTGAGTTAATTTAAAACCATTTGGGTTACCTCTTGCTGTGCAAACCAGCATCTCTTCATAATTTACCAAATACTTATTACAAATCCACCTTATGCAAGTTGTCTTAGGCTTTGAGTAATTCTTGTGTATATCAGTCAACCAAAAGTATACCAGTTTTAAGTGTGTTAAGCACATCACCAAGTAACATGCTTAACCTAGCAATCTTTGAAAGACTTTTTATCATTTCAAGAGAATATCAAAGGCATATTTCTTTCTCATAAGTAAAGTGATCACTTTAGCATGACCTACCTAAAGATCCTTAGACCATGTATCTTCATATTGAACCAGTTATCCTGGAGTCTAGGTCAATGTTTGTCCTATTGGATTAGGCGGAGTTCTCTGGAAATAGGAATGTAAAGTTAAGAGCAGCCTGCAGGTTAATTGGTCTAATCATTTGATCACTCAAGGCAGCCAGTATTTATTTAGGAAAAACTATGGAGCCAGCATTTTACCAGCCTCTGAGTTACCAGCACACTTCAATTAGCCTGTGTTCAAAAACTTAAATAATAACCAGGGGGAAATTATCTGGCCTTTTTGTAATGCTTTTTATTCTCAAAATGATTCCACATATTTATCCTTGGATGATTAGAAAACCCCTGTGAGGTGGGAAGGTTAGCTCCTGAGATTCTTATTCTACAAATGACACACTGAGGTTTACAGCCCAGAAGTATTTTGCCCAAGGTTATACAACTAGAAAGTGAGAGTCTTAAAAAAGAAACTTAAGGTCATCTGACTCTTAACCCTGGGTTACAGAGTGTGGGTAGCTAAATAACTACAGTAGCAAGGTGTGGTGTCCTGGGGGAAGCATCTAAGTAATAAAGATGCACCCTGCTCTGACTGTAGAAGCATTTAGGCCTGTGATTGCCCAGCTCACTCAAAGAAATCATGCAGCTCTTTGAAAAACAACAAATGTTATATTGAAAATAACAAAACAGGTTATTTTGTGCTGGTATAATCATAGATTGTGCTAAATCATAGATTTCCGTACTGGCTGGCAATGGCAAGAGCCAAACTTGTAAAAATAAAGCTGATTCACTGCCACATATTTTTTTTTGTTGCTGTAATTGAGAAAAGTCCACTATTATTTGATCTTGGCACACCATCCTGGCACAACTAGAGAAACTGTTCTTGGCTACCATAGCTGGCAAGGAAGAACAAGCCCATGCACATGGCTTAGGCAGAAACAACAGAGTTTTAAGCTTTGTTTTACCTTCATTTTAAAACTTTAGTTTCTGCCAAGACCAGACGAGTTTCCCAATGGAGAGGCCTCTGATTATCAGTGGTAAGAGTCCCAGCAGCCTTATTTTTTGTTTTTAAACAATAGAGGGTGGAGTAAGAGTCAGAGTGATACAAGATTCTCTGGGGTCAAAGCAGTAAAATTTCCCTGAGGCACTGGAAGAAGAAAGCTCTTAGAATACACTCTATCTTTTGCTTTATTTTAAAAATCAGTTAAATACTACTGAAAAGGGGAGGTTACTTTTCTAAGGGCTTTCTTAGAAATTACCTAGAAGATTCTCTCTCGCAAATAGCAGGGTATGATCAACCAGTTAGTATTGAAATACAACAATAATTACCAATTCTACCTAAAATTCTTTGCAAAACTGCAATATTGCTAGGCTGTTCCTTTGTTCTTAGCCTTAAAATTCCCTAACATCTCTAATCCTTTCCATTTCCTAGTGATGTGATTGCAGAAAGAACAAAAAATTGAGTTGTTGAATTGGTGCCGCACATCTGCAGTCATTCTAACATCTAAAATATTTTATAAACTATGACTTGCTTGTGGTATTTGAGTAAAAAACTCATCAGTTTTTAATTAAAGTAAATTACGTATTTATGAGTTTTAACTTTATTTGTACCGAAAACTTGTAAGAATATTCAAAGAACATCCATATACCCTTTAATCCCTATTAATCTATTTTTAACATTTCACCTTGTTTGCTTTACTAAATGGTTGCTTTTGGTGTGCACATGTGTGTTTCAATATTTCCCTAAACCTACTGAGTAAACTGTATACATGCTGGCTGTTTACTAAATACTTGAGTGTGCATTTCCTAAATAAAGGGTTTTTCACTTATATAACCATGGTATGGTTGCCAGCTTCAGTACATTTAGCAATCACTGAAATGTTTCAATCTGTTGGCTGTGTTTCAATTTTAGAATTTTTTTTTTTGCATTTCTTTTCCTCCAGTACAAGACCCAATCTAGGATCATGATTTGCATTTTGATAACGTGTAATAGGCAGACTAATGGCTCCTCAGGGATGTCTTGGGCTAAGAATGTATTACCTTACATGGCAAAAAGGACTTTGGAGATGTAATTAAGGATTTTGAGATGGAGAGATTATCCTAGATTAGCTAGGAAGGCCTAGTCTAATCATGTGAATACTTACAAGAGGGAGGCAAGAGTGTCAGAGCCACACAGAGGTCTGAAGATTATACTGCTTCAGCGATTGTACTGCTGGCTTTGAAGACGAGGAAGGGGCCACAAGCCGAGGAAGGCAGGTAGCCTCTGAAAGCTGGAAAAGGCAAGGGAAGAGATTTAAGCCTGCTAAAACCAATTATGGACTTCTCAACTCAAGAACTGCAAAATACTTCTGGGCTGTTTTAAGCCCATCAAGTTCATGGGCACTAAAACATCATATCTCTTTAGTCTACTTTAAGAGTCCCTCAGCCTTTGTCTTTATGACATTGAAATCTTTTAATCATGCAGTTGTCCCCTTTAGGTAAAATGTTTCTCTTTGAAACATTTAATTGATATTTCCTAATGATTATATTCAGATTATGCATTCTAAGCCATGATGCTACATCTTCAGGTTATCACGTCCAGAGGTACACAGGGTCCATCTTCCTGTCATGTGCTGTTTGACTACCTGGTTAAGGTGTTCCACTATTTCTGTGTATTTACTGACCAGCAATTTATGACTGATCTTTTGGGAGGACACTTTAAGACCATGTGCATTATTTTAAAGGCGGGGTTAAAGTCATTGGCCACATGCAATATTACTCTAACAATAAGCCTCCAGCCCTCTTCCAGTGCCCTCCCTGGGGTGTGCATGATTTCCCTTCTTAACTATTCCCACTTTCTTTTGCCTGCCTTGCTGCCTCTGTGCTCTTCTCATTTCCTTGCCATTCCAGGAATTTATCACTTGAAGCTGGCACCTTTCCAAATCCTCTCTCAGTCTGTCATCCTCACATGTCCCCTGCTGCCACTGTTCCCCTGGGCAGGCTTTCTCTACCTGAAATGCTGATTGGTCCTTTTATTTAGGGAACTCCTGACTCTTTCCGTTCCAAACTCACTTCTTTAAGGAAACCTTCCCTCTCCTTCTTATTGAACCCAAATCCTCCATCAGAGATTTTTTCCATAGCACTCCTCAGAGTAGCAGTTTTCCATTTATTTATAGAATTATATAATTGATAAGGTTCCTCTTACCTGTAAACTTTTTGAGGGCAGGAATTGTATATTTCTGCTCTTATATCCTCCCTGCCTCATGGATGATAGGCACTTCATAAGTATCTGCTGAAAGAAAGTGAGGAAGGAAGGAAGGAGAAATGTTCCCCCAGCATGTCCTCACTTGGAATTTCCCTGAGGCACAAATTTGACCTGAATAGAGTCCACAAGATTGTTCTGATGATGGGGGTGCCTGCAATATCTGCACCTCAATTGTTATCTTCTTTTAGATATGTGTGCATTTTACACAAAATCTTAGGTGTAAGAGTATTATTCAATTTTGAGGAATCATGGTTGCCTTGAGCCTTCTGTTACACTACTTTCATTGAGTCATTTCTGTATTCAAGAACTTTCTCATTGTTCCCAATGACTGAAGGCTGAAAGCCAGATTCCTGAATCTGATGGTCAGGACTCTCCATCATCTTCCCTCATCCTAACTGCCTCGTCTTAATCCTTGTTATTCCTTAACCCATACTCTGCCACCCCAGCCAGTTGTGTCCCTGCCTCCTAAAATCGCTGAACTTATTCACAGTCCAACACTTTGCTTAGTGCTACTTCCCTTTGCCAAGGATGCCTTTTTCTTTCCCATCCATACATCCAAATTCTACCCACAGAATCAATCATACAGTATCTTGTGCCTAAAAGCATGTGAGTGGCCATCTCCTCTAAGGTCAATTTAGGATCCTTTTTTCTCACAAGTCCAATTCCTACTATCCAGACACCTTTACTCTATCTTTCCGATACCATCTGGCTAGTAAAAACTGATATCACCCCGACTCTGCTTTTTCTTGGCTCTGGGGAACCAGCTGTCAATAATGCCAACATGGTGTCTGCTCTGTGGACCTTACATTTTATTCATTCTCTGAATTTCTGTAGAATTTGTCCAGAAACTATTTTGGGTAGCTGATCATATTGCTTACATAGCTGTTTAAAATTGTATATGTTGAGTATTTATTTCCAAGTATTGGTGTGAGATATAATTAGGATGAAAAATCCAAGATATGGTATATATACAATAATTGTCAGATGTCGACATTATCATTTTGTTATGTTTTTTGTTTTTTACTGCATTTTTATTTATCTAAAGATTAGGGAACAGATATTTTACTCCTTTGTATTTCCTTATCTTTCAGGCAGGTAGTAGCTACTCAAAAACTACTTGCCAGTAAACATTTAACTATTGGTGAAAAATGTCTGATTTCAAGAGCCTTTCTTACTCATTGAGACTGCTTTGGTTCCAACAGTAATGAACTCAAGCTTAACAACAGCAACAGGTCTCATTACCATAAGGATAGTGAAGAATAGCATTCTAGTCAAGGCAAGGATGCAGCCAGGCCTCATGGAGGGACTCCAGCTTTTCCTTTCTCTACCTCTGCCTTACTCTTTCTGCTTGTACAGAATTTTGCTCCTCTGTTCCACTCACCCGGTAGAATGTAATTGTTCCAGGCCTCCCAAATTTACATGTTACAAATGTTGGCCCTGCTCCAAGACTGATTATCAGTTTCTATCACCACTTCCAATTCTGGGGAGGGACTTCCTGACTGCCCATCTGGCTCGGGTCCACCATTGTCCAATCAGGTAGAGAACAAGGTAAGTTCACCAGTTTTAAGTATGGGCCCTAAGGTCCAGCCCCTATGATTTGGAGTACTTACTATAGAAATAGAATAAGTCAGCCAAGTAGATGCTATATACTTATCTAATTCTCTCTCTCATATAATAAAAGAATATTTATTTATAAGGAGTAAGTGTAAAAAAAGTTAGTTAAATGAATAAAATATAACATTAAATACTATTTTTAAATGACTCTTTTGTGTACTCAAACTATAGGCCCATCTTAATAAAAAGTGACTATGTTAAGACACTGTTCAGGATATCCAAACCATTACTTTGACAGAAATATAATAGAAGCCACATATTTAATCTTAAAAACTGTCCAATAGCCACATTAGAAAAAAAGTGAAATTAAATATATTTAGTCTAATTATCCAAAATGTTATTTTACCCTATAATCAGTATAAAATTTTTATGAAATATTTCACCTCTTTTTTCCTAGTAGGCATTTCACACCTATAGCATGTTCCAATAAGGATGCTAAATTTTCAAAAATATTTACTCCATATTTATATTTTCATACAATTTACAATTGAAAAGGCAGATTCACATACCTAAGCTTTCCCAAAAGTTTTATAGTCACCAAATCAGATATTTTTACACATAAACAAGTTAAAATTGGGCAAAACTAAAATTTTAGTGGTTCAGCTCACCCCCTCACCCCCACCCCCTGTGTTGAGAGAAAGCTTCTGCATCCATGGATGTTTTATTGCCCTTGTCTAGCTCGGATTAGCACATAGTCTACAAGCACACACCTGATCATCTACAATTGCTCTCTTACAACACTAAACTGTTTTCTACCTTTATCTTTCATCTACCTACCACTTCAGCAGTTTATTAAAAATAAAAATAATAATAATAATAATAATAAAGGGAGAAATGTGGAATCCATATATAAATCAAGTATAAAAATCAAACGAATATTCATATTTGACCTGAATGTTTATAGTTCATAATGCGTGATCAGAACCGAAAGTTTCTGTGATGACTGCCCTTGTACTGTTCACCATGTAAGAACTTATTCACTATGTAAGAATTCGTTCACCACGTAAGAACTTGTTCGTTATGCTTCAGAAGATTGGAGACTGACGAGAACTAGGCTTGAGATGGATTAATGATTGTGCATTGAGCATTGACCCCCCCTATACAGAATTTTATTGTTGTTAACAACCATTTGATCAATAAATATGAGAGATGCCCTCTCAAAAAAAAAAAAAATTTTAGTGGTTCAGTTACACTAGACACATTTTGAGTGGCTAATGATTGGCCAGCACAAATAAGACAGACCCTTTATGGAAAGAGACACTGAAGCTCTAAATGGCTTAAATGACTTGCCCAAAATCACAAAGTGTGTGTACAGAGTTGGGACTGGAAACTATGCCTGCAGTCATCATGGCTGCCCTCACCTCCCCATGCTATTCCTTCCTCACTGTGCTATGTTGTGTCCGACTAAGGGGCCATTTATAGGCCTGCTTTGGAAAATAACACATATTTATAGTGTTTGGGCTGATTATCAAATTAAGCAGATTTGAGGTTTCTACATAACCAAACCAGAAAATGCATAGATACTTAAAGTGAACACTGATGTCCCCAATGAATTGTCTAGGGAGAGGACTAAAATAAATCATAACAAAACCCAGCTCACCCAAAAGGCAGTTCCGATGTTAGAGACCCACACTAGTAATGTGAATGCACAATATTTTGCAAAGTGCTTTATAGGAATGCTTTAAATTTGCCTGCCCATGGAAAGTTTGAGAGTGGCAGGGGAATGTCTGCTTCTAATCCTAAAAGTGAAACCAGAAGGGGAAGAAACAGAGTCCACTCATGGCAGCTAACTTTTGCTCTTTGGTTATGACCTTTCCTCAGAGAAATTCACTGTCACTAGTATGGCTCTGGATATATGGAAATGAGTCAGAAAGAGCCATTTCCATTCTCAGGATCTCTGAATTGAGCCTTAGGACTAGTGTGCCTGGTCCAGACATGAGACACAAGATACATGGTGAACCTGGCAGAAAAAAATACTTTAGCTGTTTGTTCTTTGGCTATACTCGCTGACAAAAGAATGAGGCTAGTGTGTGGGAGTCTTTGCTTCTAATGCTTCTGTCTTAAATTTGTTGTATAACCTTGAACAAACCACTTCACTGCTCTAGGCCTCGCTTTTCCATTTAGAAACTGGGACTAGCCCAGATGGTCTTTAGGATTCCTCCCAGATCTAAAGTCTCGGGACTTTAATGGCATGGCTCTGGATTCTGTTGCTTGCTCAACAGGGGGGCAAATGCTGGAAGCACAAGAGGAAAGAGAGATGCTTTGTGCCTTGGGCATTCATACCTCTAATTCTGGAAAGACTGAGATTTGACCCACATTAAAGAAAACAAAACAAAAACAGTCAAACTAGGTGGTAATGCTGGTAATTAAGATTAGTTGAATTAGAAGACTGGGTGAATACTCCTTGTGAATATTCCTCGGAGGCCTCATAGTTTATGAGCCAGGGCTTTTCTCCTTCAGAATCGCGAATGGTATTTTACCCCAAACTGTCTGTAGAGACCTCTCTTGCCGTGTAGGTGCCTACCACCTTGGGTCCACTGAGCCAGCACACCAGGCTCCCTCTACAGAGAGCTGCTGATGGAAAGTAGTGCTAAGGACGGTCCTGAAGAAATACCACAGCATGTTCTGTCTCCTTTCCTTATGGGGAAGCCTTCTGACTCCACACACCTTAGGGGACTGCTCTTAGAGACTCCTCTGCCTCTAAAACTGATGCAGAATAATGTGTCCAGTTCTTGCAACTAATAAACCACAATAGTTTCTTGAATAAAGCAAGGGATGGAGAGGAGGAAGCATACTAGCCTTATTAGCAAGTCCTCAGGATGTTTGTAAAGCACCCACTCTATTTCAGCCAGGGTCTCAAAGCTGCCAGCTCTGGGAATGCAGAAGTATGATATCACACATGTTGTAAAATTCATTTATCATCTATTTTAAGTTTGTTGGTTTAGAATGTGCATGGATACTTTCATTGTTGGTCTGCAGAAGCAGTCATATTCTTATTTATGTTTAGAATGCCTTTAATTCTAGTAGCTTTTATACCTTTTGTTTAACCATTTAGTTAAATCAGTCATTTGGAACTCATGGTACTTTCTTTCCTCTACCTCTCTGACATCTTGTGCAGTTTTAGCAACTTTCTTTATCCTTCACTTTGTTCTACTAGTGAAAGAGAGAACGTCTTTTTTTTATATTTTACATTCTTCCAATGAATGTCTAACTTAAATATTTATATAGAACTATTTAAGCATAAAATGGTCTCTGGAAGACAAGAAACAGTGACAATAATGACTGTTACTAAGGCAAAGGAAAAAAATTACATTTATGAACTTCACAACCTTTAAACATCCATTTCCTAATCATAATCTTGGAAGAGTCGAAAAACAGAAAGACCTCTTATTATCTCACCAATGAAGTACTCAGTTCGTTTTGTTTTGTTCTCTTTGCAAATCATTGACTATATTTAATTAAAGAGAAAATATGAACCTGCTTGATGTTCTAGTTGAAACCGGCTTCCTCTCTTGGAAGCAAATGGGTCAAAACTGACTGATACTTAATATTACTTGTTTACCTTAGTTTTATCTTCAATAAATCCAACAATGTTAAAAAGTGGAAACAAACTCTTTAAGCAGCTTAATGAAAAGGTAGGACTTTGCATTGATTAAACAGTCTTTTCCAGGGAAATTAGGTCAAGAATGAACAATGAATGAAATACAGTTATAGGACTTTTTAGAATATTTTTTCTAACAGCATAGTCCAGGAGTTCATATCAACGATCAACAAATTGTTCATAAGTTTAAAAGGCCAGATACTAGGCTAGGATTAGATTGTGAGAATTCCATGACTTAACTTAAAGAAATTTCAGATTTAGGGTTGAACATTTTACTGGAAAAAGTTGATTACTGGGACTATTGATTTGGTATGTGAAGATGGGGGAGGGAGGTTCCCAGTGAGGGACTGGTCAGAACTAAATGAGAACTTGAATACAGAATGTAAGTATAGTTAGTGACAGTAGAGATAAACAGCAATGGCAGTAAGCACCCCAGAATTCCCCAGTTTAAAAATAAGAAACATATAAACAAAATCTTTACTACTTTAACCACAAAAAAGCAAAAAAAAACCAAAGGAAAAAGAAGGAATCTGTTCATTTAAGGCAAAGACCACAGAAACAAAAGGGGTGCCTTAGTTCAAAACAAGGGATTTTGATTTGGGTTCCTACATGTCAGATCTGAGATGAGGACAGGCAGGCATATTTATAAAGTAGAGCAAGGATAGAGTTTGAAGAGAGTAATACATGGAATCTGCTCGCCACAGAAAAATTTGTATAATTACACCAAAATGAACTAATCAGTGAAGGCTATTCTACCATATAAGCACTATTCAAAAAAATTTACAGTATGTGCTGTATCCCACATCCTAGGAAATCTGCCCCTTTCTGATAAGGACAACTATCTAAAGGGAACTCCCAATGCCTAAATGAAGGGAAACTTGAAGAGTAATGCAGTGCCAAAAGAAAGACTGACAGCTTGGAAAGAGACTTTTAATGATGCAAATATGAACTTGCATGTGCTTGAGATAAGCATTTATTTATCAAAACAAAGAATCCATTCTGAACATACTTTGGGAACACATAGTCTTTGAGAACTTGGTTGATGAATTGAATGAAATGTCCTAATTAACTAATTCTCGTTTGGGAGTTTGTTTATTCAACTTATCTGAAGCCAGAGCCAATACTTATTAAAGTTTTTAATGACATTTAATGCTTCCAGGAATTGGGGCTTACCTATCCAAAGATAAACTAGTTTCCTTTTTGGCTGTATTATATTAATTAAAACTATTCTTTTAAATGAATATAAAATGACCCCCTTGTATAATTCAGAATAAATAGATTACTTGACTGTCTCCCACAGAGATAGTGTGCTGGTAGACAAACAAACTTAGTGGTTAGATTAATTTCACATGGCGTCAGGTACTCTATGATTACAATATTTTTATTACAATAGAAATTATATTATCTAGGATTTTAATAAACTAAGACAAATTTAGCTATCCCTAACAATTATTTTTCTTACTGTCACATTTTAGAAGACTTAAAAAAAAATAAACCAGAGCCTTCACTTAAAAGATGTTTATAAAGGATAATGTTAAAATAAAGAAGTATATGAACTTATGAACAATTTTATATTTTAAGTAATGTATTTTAAAAATATTAAAATCTGTTCTAATGCTCTAAGAATTCTTTCCTAATAACCCAAACCTTTACCTATCCACAGCCATTTATAGCAGGGGTAAGCAGATACACCCCATAGGGCCAGATTTTGTGTGGAGAGCCAGTGAGATTGTTTTTTCAGATGAACATTTGTAGGCTATTTGCTGATATAGAATGCTTCAAACCCCAACCACACAAAGTATTGACCCACACAAAAAATAAAGAATTCCATTCTTCTTATTGGTAGACCTACATGACAAAAGAAATTGAACTCTATTATGCAAAAGAATTATAGTCAATTATTTTTATTACACTTAATTTTTTAATTAAAAATTTTGTGGAAATGTTTTTTCTAAAAATGTTCCTACAAAATATGCTTGGTTTTTGCCTCTTGATATGCAAAGCCTGAAGTATTTGCCATCTGGCCCCTTTATAAAAGTGTGGACCCCTAAAGTAGAGTGCTTTTTCTCATTCAATCAGGTTCTGAACGCATTTGTTCAGCAAAAAGTTTCTGAGCAATGCCTATATTCCAGACACTATTCTAGGCCCTAGAGATACCACCCCAGGGAACAAGATTTTATAAAAATACTGTCCTCATGAAACTTACATTAAGACTTTGTACATCAGCTCCCCGCAGCCGCCTGGTTCCATTATTCTCATTCTATGGAGAGGCAGAGTGAGGCTCAGAGAACTTAAGTAGCTTGCCTGGAGTCTGTCACCCAGAACAGAGCCCAGTTATAGCTGACTCCTAGGCTTGAGCTTCCAACCAGTGGGGAGGCTGGCTTCATAGGTGGGGCTCCACCTTTAGTTTCATGCTATTATGTCACCATCTTGAAATTCTTAATCATTTCTGAACAAGTTTTTGAACAATAAATACATTTTCATTTTTCCCCTACCACCACAAATTATGTAGCTGATCTTAGGTAGAGAAAAATCACTCAGGCAAATGTGCTTTTCTCTCAGACCACACTCCTGCCAGGGCTGTTTTTTCTGTTTTGTTGTTTTTAAACACCTTTGTGAATTCATTTATGAAGAAGCCTTGAAAACTGTCAAGCACTTCGGAAAAGTAAGCTACTATTAATCCATTGTTTCATATCCAGTTCACCAAAAGACCAAAGTTCCTTGAAGTCTAGGACTCTCTCCCACAAGTGTTTGTTATTCTTTCTGTCTAAAGCCCTTTTAAGAAAGTGAGTGAACAATAAATATTCTTCAGTAGAAGAATAAATAATAAATTATATTACTAGCTGGACCTTGTCAAGGGTACAAGTTATCTCTGTCTCATCTTAATTTACTTCCATAAATGAGCAAAATCTTTACCAGCAACATGTTCCTCTGGTCTTTATGCATTTGTACATTTTGAAATAAATGTTAGGTCTGGGTTGAACAAAATACAAGAACTGACCTGTTATAAGGAAATCCTTTGTCCAGCAGTCAATGACTAAAACACTGATGGCTTTGAAAGATGATCTGAGATAACCATACTTAAAATAAATAGATGCTTTATCTTCAATTTCTTGCAGCCTAGTCATTGTTGGATAAGAGAGATGGTGAAACAATTATCAGTCAGCCTGACTGATCTTCTGGACAAGTTTTCAAATATTTCTGAAGGCTTGAGTAATTATTCTATCATAGACAAACTTGTGAAAATAGTGGATGACCTTGTGGAATGCATGGAAGGACACCCGTTGGAGGTAACCTTATACTCATTGGGATTGCTTTTACCCACTCTTCTCTAAAACTTATGCTGATTGGTGGTGGCATCTTTATTTGTGTGAATTTTAATTTATAAACTTTTAATTTAAATTTTTTTTCAGATGAGCACAGAAAATAGATGTTTCTAGTTATACCACAATGCCAAAATGCACATTAAGACTTTAATGTTGTTACTTAATATACAAATAAAGTTTATTCTCGCTACAATGTAAAAACATCCCTGAATTTATTCCATGAGAGTATAGTTCTCATAACGTTCCTATTAGGTTACAAATGTTCATTGACCTTTAAATGGAAACACCCGTAATGAACACCAACATCAACTTCTCATCTGTGGCAATCATGTCAGCAAAGAAGGGCATGCTAACATCTCCAAGTGGCTTGGTGACTTGTTTCACCAACTTCATATTATAGGCATAGCAGTACTTTGGGTTCTAAGCGTATTCAAGAGGCAGTGTGCCTCTAAAGATTAAGACTGAGAAGCTGGAGTTCAAATCTTCTCGCTAATTAGCTTTGTGAACTTAACCCCTGTGTGTTCACTTTCTTTATGCCTAAAATGGGAACAGTGACATGAGTCAGCTCATAGACTTGACATTAGATGATTCAGGATGAGTGCTTTAGCACTGCATCTGGCAAAATAATGTTAATATTTTTAGTATTATTTTATAACACTATATCTGTATTAGATTAAGTCTTGGGAAACCTCTTTGGCAGAGTTCCCAAGCCAAGGTGTAGCCTACAGGCCTCCTAGAAGTTTAAACCCAAGGTGTTAAATGTGATTCTGTAGTATAATACTCAAATACTCCTTTTCCCATCCACATGCCATTACTCTTTAAGACCCAATATCAGTCCCATTTGTGTTCTCCAGTCTCAGAATTCTTTCCTTGCTAATAGGCTAATCACTGTATTTCATCACTTCTGTTATTTTACTTTCTAGTTTCTGAATCAGAATGTTATCTTACAATCAATGATATCTTAGAGTTAACATCTCCTTTTTTATTGTATTAGTACAAATAGTGTGCTAATGGTATTGATAAGAACTGGAGGTCACAAAGAGTATATCAGACAAGGTGTCATGAAGGAAATTATATACACTGGGGCTTAAAAAATGAGTTAGATGTTCAGTAAATAGCAATGACAGAAAGAGCATTACAAATACTGATTAATGTATGTTTACTAATCATGGCACTTTGGAACCCAGATGATTCATACCAGGTGGTATTTCTCAGTTGCTTTAGAGACTGAGCTAATATGTATAAAGCACTTAAAGTAGGTATAGAGTAAGTGCTACAGAGGGGTTAACTCATATTACCTGATTTTCTTTATAATCCTGCATCAGTGAATTCCTAAAATATAGCTTTGATTTGGTTTTTGGGGGACTTTATAGAAATTAATCACGCTCTTTTTATCCTTTTGTGATTTCTTTCATTTAGCACTGTGTTTATAAAATATATCCACATTGATGCACAGAGTTGTAGTTAATTTTTTTTACTGCTTATAGAGTATTCCATTGATTCAATATGTCACTATTAAACTGCTCTCTAGATGATTGAAGTAAAGGTTTATAAACACTGCTGCTAAGAACTTTCTTACATGTCTCCTGGTGTATATGTGCAAGAGCTTCACTGGAGTATTTCCCTAGTAGTTTTTACCTAGTAGTATTTACCCTAGGAATTTATGGGTCTTAGGGTGGGCATGTGTCCAGTTTTATTAGATACTGTCAACTGTGCCTATTTATATTACTCCACCCATGTGTAAGAGTCACCTTTGCTCCTTATACTTCCCAGCATTCAGTACCATCAGATTTTGAATTTTTGGCTACTTGGAGCATGTGTTATGGAAGGGCTAGTAGTAGTGATTTTAATGAGCATCTCTGAAAAACAGTGTCTTGAGTTTGTTGTATAGATTATTTCATGATGTTGTGTTCACCTTACTCAGCCACACTGCCACCCCATCGCTTTTATCAGGAGTTGAGCCCTGGAGGATCACTGTCCCGTGGTACCATTTTGAATATTATGTGTTAAAATAGTTGTCTAAACGTGTTAATTTTACTTGTTTTGAAGGACATATTTACAGTCTATTCACCTTAACATCAGTTAAAGCTGTATAGACCATTTGAAATATATAATCCTGCTTTTTCCTTTTTAGAATATAAAAAAATCATCTAAGAGCCCAGAGCCCAGGCTGTTTACTCCTGAAGAATTCTTTAGCATTTTTAATAGATCCATCGATGCCTTTAAGGACTTGAAGATGGTAGCACCTAAAATTAGTGAATGCATGTTTTCTTCAACATTGAGTCCTGAAAAAGGTAAGACACAAGTATTTCCAATTTAGAAAAGTAAAATGCAAGTTTGAATCTTATATATGTAAGTAATAATCTGCCTTTGACTCAAAGTTATGTGTAGCTAGAGAAAGATCTGTGTGTGTGTCTAATATAAAAGTAAGTATCAATGGCCTGAAAGAAATGAATGGTTGTTGATTTGTCAATTTTCAAACTGAAACAGCACTCATCATTTTCAAATTAAAGAATTTTGTGTGAGTAAACAATACATGAGATAGTCACTCATAATTGTTATCTGATATTTGCTAGTACTTGCAATTATATTATTCTTCATCTCCAGTCTTCTCGACTCTTTTCCTTAAGCGTCTAACTATGAGTCATGAATTCCCTTCTAGACCACTTACTCTGTACTGAGATTCCTTTTTTCTTCACTGGGTCTCCATAATACAAAAATCTTAATTTCATAGGTTTTTTTTTTAAATGACCAATGATTTGCATTATTTATATTTATTGGCATATGGAGGCAATGAAGCTTTGTTCTACAAGGTGACTGTGGTGAGTTTCTTAACAAAAAATAGAACAGCAAGACCCAGTATGAGATAAATAGGATCTGAATAATCTAGATTTGGGAAGCAGACCTGGAAAGTATTCTAGTTTTGTACTTTGGCCTTTTGGGTACTCTGTAACTTCTGTAAATCACCATACAACACTGACACATTATTGCTTTCTATTTAGATTCCAGAGTCAGTGTCACAAAACCATTTATGTTACCCCCTGTTGCAGCCAGCTCTCTTAGGAATGACAGCAGTAGCAGTAATAGTAAGTACACATATCTGATTTAATGCATGCATGGCTCCAATTAGCATCTATAGGAGTATTGCATGGGCTTTAAAGGAAATTTCTACAATTATTACAATTAATACTCTTCTGTTACTGTTCTCCCTGTTATAGTCTTACGGAGAATAAATATTAGGTTTGTAGAATTGGCTTCCCTATAGCTTGACAATGTTTAGGTAATTGGGCCAATAAATTTTCTGCTAAGATTCTAAATAAAGCATGCAATTAATTTTTAAAATATGATTTAAGCTTTTCTCATCGTTGAATTGAAATATGTTTCATGTGGAATTTGCCTGACAACATTCTAAAATGGAAAGTACAAATGCCGGTCATACAGAATTTCTAGGATGTTTCAGTATTTACTATTGTGTGTTTGAAAATTTGATGACTTTGATATTGTACTATAAAATTATAGGTTAGAGAAAATGCTTCTTTATCTGGAATTTCTGTCCTCTTTCGCCAAGAACCCAGTTTCTTGGAAGTCTAATGTCTTCTCTTCAAATGCAAGCAAAGGTCATTGGATTTACTAAATATTCTGACTCTCTAATCTCTGTTTCCATCTTCAGTATTGCAGGTACTTACTACTAGATACGGAATTCTGGACTAACAGTTCTTTTCTTTCAATCCTTCAAGCTGTAGGAAGAAAAACTCATCCTGTGATCTTAGCTAAGAAAGTCATCCCATAAGACTTAGTAATGGGACACTATCATGTGTTCAGGGACATAGAAGACCTATCTGTAAAAGAGAATAATTAATTGAGTACAAATCCACAATGGCAATTCTGCAATTCAGAATTTTTCACAAATCTCCAATATCCAATTTGTTTTGGAATTTTTGCCACCAAAACCTGATCTGAGCTGAGATAAGGTTATTATAGTCTTTATCCTTCTAAAAGCTAATATTTATATATTTCATTTCAGAAATATTAATGCATTTGATTATCCAGACCTGAGGTGCTATCCAGACCTGAGGATACTATATAATATATAATATTCTCAGGACAGAACCTTCTAAAATATTAAATCACATAACACATGCGATCTAAAAGTTTTAAAATGGGACTTTGTTAGTCAGTTAACTCCAGGATTTACTAACCTTTTCAAAGAAGGAACTTTTGACTTCTTAGTCTATATTTCATTGATTTCTAATCTTTTTTATTTGTTTCCTTCTACTTTGGGTTTAATTTGCTCAACTTGTTCTAGTTTCTTAAGTTCTTAAGGTAGAAAAATATGATCATTGAACTTTAGGTACATCCCACACATTGTGTTATCTTGTGTTTCCATTTATCATTTATGGAAAAATATTTTTTTAAGTCTCATGATTTCTTGATTCATAGGTAATATAGTATAAAAGTGGATTGTTTGTGTAAATATGTAGTTTCTTATTGGTTTCTAAATTCTAATATCATAGAACAAATGCTGTAATCTTTTGAAATTTATTGAGACATGAGTATTATTCAACTTTCAAGTGTAGCATTCTCAATTGATCAAAGTGGTTGATAGTGTGTCTCAGATTTCTATATTCATGTTAAATTTTTTGTGTAATTTTTTATCCATTACTGAAAGAAGGGCATTAGATCTTTCTTTTCTGATTGTGGATTTAGCCATTTCTCCTTTTGGTTCAGAGATTTTTTTCACATCATGTATTTTGAAGCTCTATTATTAGTTGCTTATACATTTATTATTATTATGTGTCTTCTGAGTTATTCATCTTTATGTCTTACTGAAATATCTCTCATTACTTCTGGTTGTGTTCTTTGTCCTGAGGTACATTTCATCTGACATTAGTAGAGCCAATGTTTCTTACATTTACTGTTTTCATAGTATATACTTTTTTCTTCCTTTAATTTTCAGCATATTGTTTTTAAAGGACATACCTGAGACAGAGGATATAGTTGAGTCAATTTTTCAAGTCTTTTGACTTTGAATTTTAATTAGAGGATTTCATCAGTTTATATTTAATACAATTATTAATTTGTTGGATTTGGGACTACTGTTTCATTGTTTCCTGTTTGCACCATTTATTGTCTATACCTCCTTTCCAGCCTTCTTCGGGGCTAATTTGTGTGTGTGTGTTCTTTCTTTAATTATTCTGGCTTCCCAAATGCACCTTTTTGCATTCTTTTGTGTTTGCTTTAGGAATTACAATATACAGCCTTTGCTTTGTGACATGCTACTCAGAGTAAATATTTTAGCACTTCAGAAAAAAATTAACAAACTTTGAAGTAGGATAGTTCCACTTACCCACAAACATTTTTTGTACTGTTCATATAGATCTATGTAAATTATGAACTCCACAATAGTCTTAAAATTATTGCTTTCAGCCATCATATATCTTTCAAAGAATGTAAGAGAAGAAAATACTATTTTTTATATTTACCTACATATTTATTATTTCTTGAACTCTTCATTCCCTGCTCAAGTTTCCATTTTGTGTTAATTCCTTTAGCATTTCTTGTAGTTTCTATCTTCAGTATTGCAGGTACTTACTACTAGATACGGAATTCTGGACTAACAGTTCTTTTCTTTCAATCCTTTTAAGATATTACAACACTGTGATGCTGCTTCTGTCATTTATGACAAATCCAACATTTGGATTTTTTCCTCCTACGTACAGAGCCCTTTTCTCTCTGCCTTGCAAATTTTTCTTGTTTGGCAATGGAAATAAGATGTACCTAGGAATGATTTTCTTTATGTGTATCTTTCTTGTTTGTGAAGCTTTTAGGAATTATATACCTTTATTTCCCCCAAAATTTAGGGGAAATTTGGCTATAACTTTTTCAAATATTTTTCTTCATTCTCTCCCCTGTCCTTCTGAGAGGAATCACACATATACACAGTATATCTACAGGCAGACCTCATTTTATTGCACTTGCTTTATTGTACTTCAGACACTGCATTTTTTACAAGTTGAAGGTTCATGGCAACCCTGCAGTGGCCAAGTCTGTAAGCACCATTTTTCCTGCAGCATTTTACTCACTTCAAGTCTGTCACATTGGTAATTCAAACACTGTTTCAAACTTTTTCATTGTTATGGCAATAAATAATGATAGTATTGACATTACTATTGTTTTGTGTTACCACAAAGTGTATCCGTATAAGGTGATGAACTTAATAAATGTTGTGGGTGTTCTGACTGCCCCATCAACCAGCCGTTTCCCCATCTCCCTCTCCTCAGGCTTTCCAGTTTCCTGAAACACAGCAGTATTGAAATTAGGCCAGTTAATAACCCTACACTGGCTTCCAAGTGTTCAAGTGAAAAGAAGACTTGCATATCTCTCACTTTAATTCAAAAGTGAGAAATTAAGTTTAGTGTGGAAGGTATGCTGACAGCCGGGTATCTTGCACCAAAACTGTTAGCCAAGTTGTGAATGCAGAGAAAAAGTTCTTGAAGAAAATTAAAAGTGCTACTCCGAGGAACACGTGAATGATAACAAAGTGAAACAGCCTTATTTCTGATATGGAGAAAGTTTTAGTGGTCCGGATAGAAGATCAAACCAGCCACAACATTCCCTTAAGCCAAGGACTAATCCAGAACAAAGCCCTAATCCTCTTCAATTCTGTGAAGGCTGAGAGACGTGAGGAAGCTACAGAAGATAAGTTTGAAGCCAGCAGAGATAGGTTCTTGAGGTTGAAGGAAAGAAGCCCTCTCTATAATATCAAACTACAAAGTGAAGCAGCAGGTGCTGACATAGAAGCTGCAGTAAGTTATCCAGAAGATAGAGCTAAGTAATTAATGAAGGTGGCTAACACTAAACAACAGAATTTCAAAATAGAGTCAGTGTTCCTTCTATTGGAAGAAGATGCCATCTAGGAATTTCATAGCTGGAGAAGACAAGTCAATGTCTGGCTTTAAAGGACAGGTTATCGCTAGGAACTAATGTAGCTGGTGACTTTAAGTGGAAGCCAATGCTCATTTACCATTACAAAAATCCTAGAGCCCTTAAGAATTATGCTAAATCTACTCTGCTTGTGCTTTATACTTGGGACAACAGAGCCTGGATGATAGCACATCTGTTTATATGGTTTACTGAATACTTTAAGTCTATAGTTGAGACCGACTGCTCAGAGAAAAAATTACTACTTATGAACAATTGTAGCAATCAGAGCACAAGCTCTGATTGAGATATATACCAAGATTAATATTGTTTTCATGATTGCTAATACAACATCCATTCTTAAGCCTGTGGATCAAGGATTAATTTTAACTTCCAAGTCTTATTTCATAAGGCTGTAACTGCCATAGACAGTGAGTGACTCCTCTCCTGGATTGGGGCAAACTAAACTGAAACCTTCCGGAAAAGATTCACCATTCTAAATGTCATTAAGAACATTTATGATTCATGGGAAGAGGTCAAAATATCAGCATGAATAGGAGTTTGGAAGAAGCTGACTCCAGCCCTCATACATGACTGTTAGGGGTTTAAGACCTCAGTGGAGGCAGTAGCTTCAAATGTGGTAGAAAGAGCAAGAGAACTAGAATTAGAAGTGGAGCCTCAAGATGTGACTGAATAGCTGCAAACTTTAAGGAATAAGGAGTTGCTTTTTATGGATGAGCAAAGAAAGTGGTTTCTTGAGATGGACTCTCCTGGTAAAGATGCTGTGAAAATTGTTGAAATGACAAGAAAGGATTTAGAATATTATGTAAGTTAGTTGATAAAGCAGCAACAGGGTTTGAGAGGATCAACTCCTATTGGAAGAAGTTCTACTGGGGGTAAAATGTATCATAATACCATTGCATGCTACTGGGAAATCATTCAGGGAAGGAAATTTAGTCAATGTGGCAGACTTCATTGTTGTCTTATTTTAAGAAATTGCCACAGCCACCCTAACCTTCATCAAGTACCACCCAACACTGAGGCAAGACTCTCCATCAGCAAAAAGAATGCCTTTCTGAAAGCTGAGTTGATAGTTATTGTTTTTAGCAATAAAGTATTTTTTAATTTAGGTTTTTTTTTAGACATGGTATGTCATATGTAATAGGCTACAGTATAGCTTAAGCATAACCTTTATATGCACTGGGAAACCAAAAGTTTCATTTAATCTACCTTATTGCAATATTCACTTTATTGCAGTGGTCTAGAACCAAATCTGCAATATCTCTGAGGTCTTCCTGTACACATATACCAAGCACCATACATTAGGCAGTTTGATATCATCTCACAGATCATGGAGATTTAATTCATTTATTTTTTCAACCTCTCTTTCCTTTATTCTTCAAAGTGAGTAATTTCTGCATACCTGTTTTCAGGTTCCCTCTTTCTTCTGCCATCTCTAATCTGCTGAATTGGTCATCCAGTACATTTTTTTTTTTTGCCATTTTTTATTGTCTTTATTTATTTATTTTTTTACAGCACTTTAAGGTTCATAGCAAAATTGAGGGGAAGATACAACGATTTTCCACATAACCCCTACCCTCACTCATGTATAACTTCTCCTATTATCAACATCCCCTACCTTAGTGGTACATTTGTTATAATAGATGAACCTACATTCATGCATCATTATCACCCAAAGTCCATAGTTTACCTTGGATTTCACTCTTGGTGTTAGACATTCTATTGGTTTGGGTCCAGCGCATTTTTTTCATTTCTAATTTTGTATTGTAGAATTTCCACTTGATCCTTTTTATATTTTATAGTTTTCTGCTGAGATTTTCTACCTGCATATTTACTTTGATGATATATTTTTACCCCTGGATATAATTATGAAGCTCTAAAGATCTTATGTCCTAACCTCAATTTCTATTGAAATCTTTTGATTGCTATTGACTGTTTTCTTTTTCCATTAATATGGGTCACATTTCCCTTTGGATAACTAGTAATTTTCTAATATATCCTGGATATTATGACACTGTGTTATTGAGCATTTGGATTTGGTAGCATACTTTTAAAGACTGTTGAGTTTTATTCTAATAGGCAGTTCCATTACTGGCAAATTGGCTCTATGTTCCTTCTCAGGTTGCTTTATAAGCTTTCTTAGAAATAAGGCTACTCTCTGTCCTCCCTCTAAGGCATGGAATTTGAGATATCTCTTGAGTGCCTAGAAAAATCTCTCCATTCTTGCTGAACTCCTTAGTGTCTCATGACTGCTAGAGGCTCTGAGACAGTCATAGCTTCTGGACATAGTTTTTTGTCAGGTTTGTGGAATATCACCCTGTGCCTATACATCTTATTACTCTGCCAATGACTTATGGAGATTCCTCCAGAAATTTCTGGCGCTCCTTCTCTATACAGCTCATTTTTGACAAACAACCCTGCCCCACAAACTCCAGCCATGTGAGCAGCTTTGAACTTCATTCATTCCTGATTCCCTATCTCAGGCTACTGAGCCCTGCTTGCGCTCTATCTGCCACACCTCAGTCTGAAGGCACCGCCCAGCCAGAAAATCAGGACAGTCATGGGCTTCCTTGTTATTTTGCTGCCTCTTGGATTACACTATTGTACGGCCTGTTGGCTAATATCTGAAAATAGTTGCCTCATTATTTAGGTTGGGAAGGCTAATCTGCCACCATCATGGTTGGAAGCAAAAGTCTTTCCTACTTATTTTGTAAGACAAACTGAATGCAAAATATCAATTCAGTCCTGTGCCTCTAAGTCTAAAGGTACTTTTTAAATTGCAAAACAAATGGCTAACCTTTTTTGTTTGCTTTTTTTTCTTACTTTTTGTGAAAAAAATACAGGTCTTGCATAATCACCTTTTGGCCAGGTAATGTCACTCCTAAATATGGCACTTAGATTCTCGTGCACAACACTAGCTCTTTATGGGGCTTGCATTTTCATAAGAAAAACAGACAAATAAAATACTCATGGTATTTTATAATGTATATTTTATTATACATATTAGATGTATAATAGGAACATGTAAATGTTTTCAGTTGTAGCATAAAAAAGGTAAGACTTTTGGGAGTAGGATCATGGAAATTTGAAGTAAGTATGCCATGCTAGTTTTCAGAGATAAAACCCAAAATAGTGGCATACAAGTTATCCAAAGGGAGTTGCATTTTCAAAGTAATAGTAATAGTCTTCATACTGAGCTAGAAGGATGCTTAAAAAATCTTGATGATCCTCGCAGATAGTATTTAAATGCTGTAGAAGAAAAATCTTGAGAAATTTGAAGTAAGCATGGTAGTTTTCAGGGGTAAAACCCAAAAAAGTGGCAGCCATGCAGGCCAGAGAACCAGAACATATAAAGGAGTAGTCCAGAGATGTGAGCTGCCTCTCCATAGCTTATCAGGAAGAACCATGTGGTAATATAAAAGCATACAAGTTACCCAAAGGAAGCTGTGTTTTCAAGGTAATAGTAATAGTCTTCATACCTAGCTAGAAGGATATTTTAATAAATGTTTTTGAGAACCTTGCAGCCAGTATTTAAGTGCTGTGGAAGAAAACCTTACTTTGACATTACCTTATAGGCCTTCTAGAAGGATAGTCTTGAGTCAGACTGCCTGGGTTTATATCTGGCTCTAGCCCTTCGCTAGCTGTGTGACCTAGGACAAGTTACTTAGTCTCTCTGGACTCCCCAGCCAAAACCCCCTTCATAGGATTTCTGTGAATTTTAAGTGAGTTAGTACACAGGTATTTGGAGCTGTGCTAAATGTATATGTCCATCATCATTATTAGACCCTTTACATGTGCTAGGCCTGTGGGTCAGTGATTTTGGCAAGCCTATGGTGAACTCTGAAACTGAAACAAGGAAGGGTTTCCTGAGCACCAAGAAATCCTTGTTCACAGACATGGTGCCCACAAACAGACTCTCTAAACAAAGAGCTCTGCAAAGTAGTAGCACAGTTTTTTGTATTTTTCTATATTTTTACAGATCAGGATAATCAGACCAGCCAAACAAGTTAGTTCTCACAGTTTGGACAGTTTTCATAATAATGAGATACAGTTGATATGATAACAACCCAGTAATTTAGGGTAATTCAAATCCTGTCCAGATGAGCTCCCAGCCCCAGAAGGTTTCAGGGGCAATCTTTACATTAAAGCAAAGCTTTGACTGGCTTAGGCTGGGGCCCCAGATTCCCTTTGTATGGGCCTTGGGGCCTACACTTTAAGTCTCACTATTCCCTATCAGACAGCAGCATAGCAAGTATCGGGGCTCTTGCCCTGGAGGTGTAGGCAAAGCTTGTCTTATAACACCTTTTTTTCTCTCCCTGAAAGCAGTATAGAAGAATCACTGGAGAAAACCAAAGGCCTGGCTCTTAAGTCATTTGCATTAACAAGAGAAATAGTAAAAGCAAAATAACATTGACCTCTGTTAGAGGCGAAGCTCAGTTCCTACGGTCCCTTTTTCCTTCTAGCTTTCACCAGGTCTCTCTCTCTCTCCTGCAGGAGCACTGCTGCTGGGTGTTAGTCAGATTCCAGGACTTTGTTTGGGATCATAGTCCTAGGGGTGGAACTTTTGAAGTAGTTAAAAAGTCACAGTACCGTGAGGGAGCTCAGTGAGCTTTCTTCCGCCAGGCCTCCCATCCAGCCTGGCTTTGCCTGGAACACCTCCCACAGGGGCTGGCCTCCTCCCTGAGAACGGCTCTGAGTAGGGAGCTCAGACACCCCACTCTCCAGTAAGCCCCTTCCGCTTGTCACTAGTACAAGTGGGCGTGGTCTTTCCTGTGGCCTGAATGGCACAACTCAAGCTCTGGCTTTCTGATAGAACAGGAAGCACAGGAGCTGCAGCCTTGATTTCAGGGCATCTGGCTGCCCACCCATAGATAATGGAGTTCTCTGAAGCACCATCCTGGATCACTCGTTTTCTGCTGGAGACTGGGGACAGAGTATCAGTAGCGTTCTTTGTTTGCTCTGTACACATTGATTTGGGCCCCTCAAGTTCACTTGGTGAAATCACAGCCACACACCAAGAATCCCAGCAGACAGTGTGGACTATAATGGGTTGGCCAACAAGGAGAATTCAAACACGTTACTGGAATATAAGCACAAAGAGCCAAATTATTTATAGATATGTGAATGGAAGACCCCACTTACCTGCCCAGTCCCTCTGCCCCTTATGTGTAAGGACCACTCCTGACGCGCTAACCCCCTCTCCAAACACACAACCATGCATGTGAGCACACGGACAAACTTCTTTTTTTTAGATAATTGTTTTTTATTGAAGGGTAGTTGACACACAGTATTACATTAGTTTCAGGTGTACAACACAGTGATTGAACATTTATATACATGATAATTCTAGGTACCAGCTATCACCATACCAAGTTGTTAAAATATTTTGACTATTTTCCTTATGCTATACATTACATCCCGGTTACTTATTTATTTTACAATTGGAAGTGTGTACTTTTTTTTTTTTGTGAGGGCATCTCTCCTATTTATTGATCAAATGGTTGTTAACAACAATAAAATTCTGTATAGGGGACTCAATGCTCAATGTATAATCATTAATCCACCCCAAGCCTAATTTTCATCAGTCTCCAATCTTCTGAAGCATAACAAACAAGTTCTTACATGGAGAACAAATTCTTACATAGTGAATAAGTTACATGGTGAACAGTACAAGGGCAGTCATCACAGAAACTTTCGGTTTTGATCATGCATTATGAACTATAAACAGTCAGTTCAAATATGAATATTCGTTTGATTTTTATACTTGATTTATATGTGGATACCACATTTCTCTCTTTATTATTATTATTTTTAATAAACTGCTGAAGTGGTTGGTAGATGTAAGATAAAGGTAGAAAACATAGTTTAGTGTTGTAAGAGAGCAAATGTAGATGATCAGGTGTGTGCCTGTAGACTATGTGTTAATCCAAGCTAGACAAGGGCAATAAAACATCCATGGATGCAGAAGATTTCTCTCAGAACAGTGGGGGAGAGGTTCTAAGCCTCACCTCTGTTGATCCCCAATTTCTCACCTGATGGCCCCCCTGCGACTGTGCCTGTCTTAGGTTGTTCCTCCCTTGAGGAATCTTACCCGACGGACAAACTTCTTTGAATTAGAGCTTCAGAGCTTCTTTGAAAATAGGAATCATAGAATTAGTGAATTTCTTCTTCCCAGTTTACGAGTGGTGGGGAAATTCTCAATTCACTACAGTAAATCAGATTTATTTTAAAAAATCACTTTAGTAAATAATATTTATTTCTTGACTCTCAGGTTAAATCTTTGGGTTTATTTTTATCTTGTAAATGTTGATACACATACAGTGGTTTGGTTCTCTTACATCATGTACTTAAGTTTCTTCATATGTTCAGTGGATGACCATAGGGCTGACATGGTGACCCAAATACCATTGCAAAATATTACAGCCATAACAGTCATTTCACCTTGATTAGTTTATACATTTTCAACAATTAGAGGATCAAAATATAATTTCTAAATTTGTGACATCTTCAAAGGAATTCAGAGTTTAACAATTACAAGTTGGCCCACGTGTTCCAGGGTCTCAAATAGCTAAATTGTTCCTCGTAACATAAAAATCTGTCAAAATGTTCTGAGTTTTGTGTTAGGAGGAAGAGACCCTATGGGAGGTGTTTTACTTCATGAATCATTCAGTTTCTCATAGAAGAGTGAAGCAGGGTCGAGAAAGTTGTCCCAAATGAATCTCATATGTGTTCTCTCTCAGCACGTTACTTATTCAGAGTAAGAAATGGGGAGAAATATTCGATAGTCTCAGGCTTTCCAACACAGAACTTCTGAAAATTCAGACCATTAGTCCAAGCACAGTGCTGGGCATTACCTGGTATCCAACAAATGTAGACTGAATATATGACAGTGAAACAGCATGATTACTAAAAACACTCTGACCACAGTGTATGTAGAATGACTTCATATTTGTAGCAGCCCAAACATAGCTTAATGCATATAGACCTTGATCTGGGTTGCAGAATGTCCTCTTTAAAATGTCTTAGTAAAACATCAAGAGTGCAAACATGAAAAGGTATTAGAAGATAAAGGCATAGAAGATTGATTTGCTTGATAGGATAAATCATTTTCAGGAATCTGTTGTTGGAGTCCTTATGTGTCAACTCGACATTACCTGAGTCACATATCCTTCTGTCTATGGGGTTTCTTTCTTTTCTTCATCTTTTGGTGACTACACAATCTTGTATTATTGTCCCAAAACAATACACAGCAGAAAAATCAGCATTTCAAATATTTTAAATGGAAACAGGTCAAGAGTACATGATGGAAACAGTTGGCAACAACTGCAGCGTTAAGATCCAACCCCCTGGCACGGATGTGCTGTGTTCACCACTGTGCTGTTTACATTGCAGGGAAGGCCTTAAATTCCATGGAAGACTCCAGCCTACAATGGGCAGCCATAGCATTGCCAGCATTCTTTTCTCTTGTAATTGGGTTTGCTTTTGGAGCATTGTACTGGAAGGTATGTATTGCTACTCCTTATTTTTTTCTTGATCAGAAACTTTCTGAACTTTATGTATTTATTTGTTCATATTATATTTACATGAAGGATTCACAAGCAGCCTTTTTCTGAGAAAGGATTCTGTAAGAAACCAGCAAGACAGGTTACATCCAACCTTAATTGAGTCTCCACAAAATTTAGAGGGGCTCTCCCATTCCTCATTATGCTTTGGAGATAATTCCTCTAGCTGAGAATGCACATGGAAGAAATGGGAACTGTTTTGAATAGCCTGAACTAAATATAAAAAGGAAAAAATTTGCTGACTGTCATAGGATGGGCCTAAAGGCAGATAGAAATGCTGCTTGTATTACCTGCTTTTTTTTATTTCTACTCTTTTGTTCTCTTCTGATTGAGACCTATCTGAAATTTTTTAAAGTGCTAAATCATGGAGATTCAGCTTTTTTGAAATGCCTTTCCAACTTGATTAGTATTTAAATCTTTGATTTTGTTTCTTTACTTCCAACATCTTGAAGATACTGAGTTGATCATACTGTGCATTTTTCATAATTTTTTTTGCAAAGATATTTTACATGCTACATGCTGAAAAAGCTGTTGGAGTTCTTGACAGAAAAATAAAAACAGAAACCAGTTTACCTTTTAAACATACCATTTGTTGATGCTTTCACAATATATATTATCACTTTTCTTTTCCCAGAAGAAACAACCAAATCCTACAAGGGCAGTTGAAAATATACAGATTAATGAAGAGGATAATGAGATAAGGTATTTTGTTTTGCTAAATGTGTACATAATAAATATGCTTGACATTGCCACTTCGCATGCAGTGCACATTCTCATAACATCTGGGAGAAGTTGTTTCCTGTCAGAAGGTCAGCTTCCAACTGGTGTCCCACCAATTAATTACCCACAGTTTTTGACGTCTCACTCTCCTTTAAGGCCTACATCTCCAATTACCGGTAGAATACCTTCACATAATTGTCTTCGTAAGCCTTCTTAGGATACCAAAAGGGGTCATCTCTCCTTTATTTCCACATGCAGCAGTGTTTCGTTCAGACTCCCAGCCGTGGAGTCTGCAGGCCCCTTTGCTTATTCTCCTTTCCCATACTATTGCCAAGACACACTGAGCCCTCCCTCCCAGTCTCCTCCCAAACTCAGCTCTCTCTTTAGCAAGTCTTTATCTTCACCCATAGCCCGCATACTGGCTGAGTTACCATAGCGGCTTTCTTCTCCTTTGCGTTTCTAAGCTCCACAGTAGTGGATTTCTCTTGCATGCTTTAATATATTTGACTTCTCTCTAGTTGTCAGAACCCTTAACTTTTTTCCACCCTATCCAGTAGCTTCTCCAAAGCCAAATACAAAAATTGTACTTTTCATTTAATGAGCTGACCCAGACTGCTTTTTTGTAAACCTTACCCCATATTGCCCAATATTTTGATTTATATCATTATAATTTTCCTTCAGCATGTTACTTTCATATGGGGACTGTATGTATACATATTCACATAATTAAGTGCATAGAAGCATTTTGAATATGTGTATATGCATAGGGAATGTTCCCCACTTAGGGAAACTGTGCTGAGGCAGAGTAAGTCTTGTTCACAGAAATACTTATGAAGGTAAGGTTCCTACTCAATTTTTTGATCTTTTCCTACTGCATAAAAACTGCCTTTTACAATGTCCAGATGATGGTGTACTTCAGAATCTCTCTCCATGTGCAAATAAGCATTCTAATTGTTGTTTTTCAGTATGTTGCAAGAAAAAGAGAGAGAGTTTCAAGAAGTGTAATTGTGGCTTGTGTGAACACTGTTACTTTCGTACACTGGTAAGTTTTTAGGATTCAAGCTGAAAGATTAACAAGAACTATATAGCATCTTAGACATCAGTATTTTCAGACAAAACTTATTGTCCTCTATCAATCTGTCAGTATGTTAGTTGAAGGAGTTACATAACTGAATTGTACAAATCTAATTCATTGTGTGTTCTCAAGTTTTGAAAGGCAATCAGTGTTATTCTTGATTAGTGGATTCATCTTGTATAGGAGATAACACAAAAAACTTAACAGTTGAATGTTTACTATTTTTGAGGCCAGGAAATAATTTACACAAGGGGAATAGAGCAAACTAGGACTAAAATAAAATATTAATAGAGGAGAATACATAAAACCAATTCCAATTAGGTGTGACTAGTATGACAAGATAGGAAAAGTATCTCATTTGTTAGCATTTAGAGCATTTAGAGCAAAACTATATCTCTGCTATTTTAAGGTAAAGAAGTCAAAATATCTTATAATGGGGAGAGGAAAATTATAAAGATAAAGTGCCACTTGTCACATAACTGGTAATAATTGTTTTTCATCACAGGCCAAAGCCGAGGGTGCAGTAAGTATAAGCCAGTGACAGGCACCCGCTGTGATTATTGGGGTCTGTGGAGGGCTTGTGGAAGAAAGGAGAGTGAGAAAACATGGCCAGAAGGCACTGATGCTCATGTCTCCTTTCCTGTCTACTTCCTTGGCTTCCAAGCTGTAGATGCTATGGAGGCAGCACCCTAAATAGCATTAACTTGATTCAGCACCAATTCATGCTCTTCTCACTTTCATTCTGCTAACTAGCTGTTAATTTTGCTATGCCCATGGAATCCCAAGCATATTTATGACAGTAGTGTATGACTGTTCTCTCATCTTCCTAAATCTTCAGTTCTTTTCTGCACCCTCATTGTCAGACCACTCACTCTCCTGCATTATGAGAGATACAGGCTGCGGTGAGTACCACCTTTTCCTGACAGGTCAGTGTCCTTCTGGCTTTCACTTCTGTCCCAGATTCAAAGATTTATCTCCAGATTAAACCTTTCCCAGGGAAACTGCATCAGAGAGCTGCTTGCCTCCTCCAGGAGCTCTCTTTATCTTTACAGAACATCATTTTTCAACAACCCAAGGTAACATGATGTAATAATAATTATGCCAGATTGTCTTAAACATTTTAGCCTTTCTATGACATGGACTTTCTCATTCTTTGCCTTTAATCATGCCCTCAAGCACCAGGTCCAAAAACATAAAAATTGCACCTCTTCTTCTTTCTGCTCCCCATCCTCACTCCTCTTCAGGCTCATGTTCTCTATCAAATAATAAAAATGAATAGACCCTGCACTTGATGCTTTTTATTGTCTGGAGCAATATTCACCAATCTGAAGTCACCTTTTTTTCCTAGACACCTATTTCTATGCCCTTCAACCCCTCCATGAGCCCATTTCTTCTCCATGTGCCATCTCAGTTCCTGTAAGCCAGACATCCACAAACCACACACAAGATGGTTAATTGAGTCTTAAAAGCTCAAGTAATGTCCTCTGTTGTTTGGTTTTGCATCGCATTGCTGGGATGCCTGTTTGAGCACACATCTTTAATCATGTGGTTTTTAATTTGTGGCATTTGTCTTGTGACATTTGGAAAATAGATTATGATGGGAAAACCCAGGGTACTTGTTTAGGAGAAAAAAAAGCTGGCCTGTTAAAGCAACCACGGTCAAGTCTTCAAGTCAGGGACCATTCAAGGACAAGAACTGAATCTGCCTGGTTCTTACTTTCCTTCCAGGCACCTCACCTGTTGCCTATGCAGTATAGGCTCTCTGTAAATGTTTATTGAATGAATGACTGAGTGAATTTATAAACCCAAAATGAAAGTTTAACCAAGGGGTCAGGAAGATAGTTTTCTGAAGTATGGGTTTTGTTTTTGTTTGTTTGTTTTTGCAAGATGAGTAAGTTCTCAAGATTTGCTATACAACATTTGCCTACAAATTGACAATGCTATATAGTACTGAAGAGGGTACATCTTACATTAAGTGTTCTTACATTAATAATATTTAAAAATTTGTTTAATCTTTTTAAAAAAGTGAAATAGGGTTTATATTGATCTTGTGTGTATGTTTATGGGACAGTAAAGTGTGCCTAGGAAGTAGAAATACAACTATATAGGAAATTACTAGCTTTCTTAAATTATGAGTTACTATTCAGGTAACAATTGAATTATGTGACAAAAAAAAGAACTTTGAATTGTTTAGAAATAGAGTGTGAAATGGGTGGCAGAATGAATGAAGAAATGTCATTCTCCTTCATAGAGTATCTTACACATCATCTCTGCAAGGCTTTCTCAAGACTCTCAGCTCAGATACTACCACCTCCAGAAAGCTGACTTCCCAAATGAAAGTCATCTCTCTCTTTCTGGCCCTCTAATTATATATCATATAACATTTCATATAACATACTAATGAAATCCTGATATATTAGTAAGATGTCACAGTTATGCTTATGTATAGGCATTCTATGTCCTCTTCTAAACCATAAGCACTTGAAGGGAAGGATTTGTTTCTAAATTTCATTTAGGAATCTAACTAAACTATTTATGTTATGCTTTATGCATGCAAGTGATGATAAATACTTATGGAAAAATGGAGATGAATGAGTATCTCAGAGAACTGCAATGTGAGAATAAAATTTATGGAAATAAAAACAAAAATGGGCTTGTATACGTTGAAGTAAATAAGAAGTCAAAAGCTGAGGGAAAGATAGGAAAAAGGGAGAAAAGAAAACCAGCTCATTATTAAGAATCTGCAGAGCACTACGTCAAAATGTATATGTAGCCATTGTGATCACTTACCGAGTGCCCATCATATAAAGATTTTGCATGGCTCTATACCAACAGAGGTTTAAAACCTGCCAAAGAACATTAAAGACAATTTGAGGAAATGGGTGTGGTAGAGGGAAAGGTTTGGGAGAACAGATTATGACATGCTAGAAGAGGAAATCTGACAAGAAATAAGAGTAACAGTAGTAAAAAGTACCAAGGTAGAAATGAAATATGGAGTTGTAATATATATTTTTAAAATTATATATAATTTGGATTATAGTCACTTTCTTGGTTAACAAGAAATACAGAAGATGACTTAGATTTATGACAAGGATTTCTCCCTAAAATGAAAGTCTCATTAACTAAATGAAATTAACTCAGGAGATATCCTGGGACATCAGAATAGAAAACATGGAATAGTTAGTACTATGAGCAAATAACCTGTAATGGGAAAATAAAGGAGATTTTGTACTTTAAATACAAGGAAATAACATGGAAGGAGTTAAGGTAATGAACTAGGAACAACCAAAAAAAAATGATCCTAAGAGAAAATATACCAAGGCCATGTTTGACATCAAACATGAAAATAATCTACACAAAAGTTAAAAATCTACTTAGTCAATGACCTAATGCCAAGTAGTCGTGTGTGGTATCCCACAAGAATTTTTCACTTATTAGGTTGTATGTAGCATAGTTTAAGAGAAGGAAATAGAGAATATTGTAAAAAATTGTGCTCTTTATTCTTCTCACAAACTCTAGCAGGCACACTGTTGGGTGCAAAGCTTAATGTAACCTAATGTGTCCTCAAATTGCTTATAACCTCCAAAAGGAAACAAGACATATGCATAATAACCAGTTTTTAAAAGGAAACTGGACTTTTACATAGTTTAAAAAGCAACAAAAGGAGCTTACAACGAAATTGCAGTAGGAGACCAAAGGCAAGAGGAGATGGTGGTTGTACAGGTTACGCTGTCAGAATACCTCTGGGTGCTGGCATGGATGGCATCTCTTAAAATTGCACCATTCACCAATTGCCTGTTTTGGAAGGAGAAAGAAATCAGTAGCAATAGGAGAAAGGCTTCCTTTTGTAGGTGTTATAGGAAGCATTTGTACTGAGCTAGATCTTGGATGATTGGTAAAATTTCATTAGCAAAAGGGAAGGGGTAATTCAAATCTGCCACTGGCCTAAACTAAGTCAGGGAGGCCAAAAGAAAGGGCTGTGCTCAAGAATCAGGCTGTACAGTTGGGCTCCAGGGGAGGTCACACATAAAGGGTTAAAATGCCAAGAAGAAAGGGTGGGCATCAGTACTGTATTGAGTAATACAAGGAGCTGCTGGAGGGCTAAGGGAAGTTGGGAGTGATACAGTTAAAGCAAAGGTTTAGGAAAGTAATCGTGATGTTGGTGTGGCTGATGGATGGGAGAGGTCAGCTGGAACCAGGGAGCCTATGCCAGAGGCCAATCTTCAAAAAAAGATGTCAGAGAATGACCCCCTGAACTAGAGTCAGGGTCATGGAAATAAGAAGGCATAAACTATTTTGGAGACACTACAGTAAACAAATCAACAAATCCTACCTACTGATAGGATGTGAGACTTGACATTACTCAAAGATTTGGGGACTAATCAGATGATATCATTAAAAAGAAGGAACTATTAGTAAACACTGACCAGTGGCCAAATATATTAGACTGGAAATTCAGAGAACAGTCAGGGCTGAAAATAATGTATTTGTGATTTGGGAATCAACTACAAAGAATTTTAATTAAGACCTTTAGAAAAGGACAGTGTGGTCACAGAGAAAGCTCAGTTTGTTTGACAGTAAATAGGATGAGTTTGTAGACACTCAACAGTGTTGACTTACCCCAGCATGCTAAGTATACAAAGTAATTATTATTATAATCAGGCTGGTGGAAAGATTCATAAAATAAACACAACATGGAAGTTTCCCATAGACCTGAGCTAAGACAGAAAATAATATATCCTAGAGTTGGAATATGGATGGTGAAGGGTCCCCACCAGTAAGATGGCAAACTTCCGGCTTCTCTTCGGGGTCCTCAGTTCCCGCCGGCGCCACCTGAAGCCCAATCACCTCTCGCCCCCCTCCCAGTCCCAGCACCTAGCCAACAGCCACCAGCCCCGTAGAAGTGACACCTCAATCAATTCATGCCCCTTCCTATATAACCCAGCACCTTTCCCTAATAAAGCGGAACTCTCCGGTGAATTGCTGCTGTGTGTCGCTCCTTTCCTTTCAGATGGGCTCAAGACAAACTTGGTCATTTAGAGCACAGAACTTGGGAATGGTTGGTTAGAAAATGCAAGACCTGTGACACTTTAGCAGACATTTTCTAAAAATTTCTGGAGCATTGGAGATTTTGTTTTTGATCTCTTTTTCTGTAGACTCATTGCAGTCCAGAGGATTAGAAGGGATTAGATGTAGGTTCAAGACTCAGCTCTGCAATTTAACTAGCTGTAGGTTCCTGGGTGAGTCAGTTGTCTTTTATCTCTATTCTTTTTTTTTTTCAAATATAATGAGGGGATAATAATGCTTATACTGTTTATTTCATGATGTTGCTAGAATCCAGGGTATCATTATAAAAACTGTAATTTTGTTCTGTGGGAAAAATTGTCAACCTTCTAGTTTATTTTCTTTACTAAGAGTCCAAGGACAAAATTAGAAATAGATATCCAACCTGGCTTCCCTACTTGATTAAGTTAGGGTTTCAAATTATTCATGACTTTTGAAAAAAATATACACCCTTTTGCTTTGTGTGTGTGTGTGTGTGTGTGTAGATTCCCTTTTGATTTTCTAACCACGCTTTATTTTCAAAATGTTAAGGACAGATGTACAAATACTTCACTTCAAAGTTGAAAAATCTGAAAGCTGAGTCCAACTTTCAGTGGTTAACACCAGACCTGAGGAACTAAAAGTCTGGCTTTCATACTTCAGCAAGTACAATAAGCCATGATGAGACCAAATGAACCTCCCCAGAGGCTTTGTCAGGATGTGGTGCCAGCATCTCTGTCTTTTTTTTTGGCTGACAGTATTGAGTGAGACCTTGCTATGGCTGTTTCCTCAGTTGGAAGAAGTAATTGCTAGAACCTGGCTAGTTAGTCAAGATACTGGCACTGCTCAGTGGCCACCAGGCTGTTGGTGACCTCTAACCAGTTTCTCCACCTGCCCCAAATATCTCTTGCTACTCCATCCCTCTCCACCTCTCCCCTTCTAGACACTGCCTTTGTCTTATAAACCCTCTCCCCTCACCACATGTCTATTACCTTTTCATAGCCTTGATAGGCAAAACTCAAGGCTACTAGGTTGGTAACCGTCTCACCACAAATGGAGATAATCTGTGATATACTAGCAGTGTGAAAGCTATAGGGTATTCAACATCCATTCTTATGCTGAAAAATACTTATTGAGTATATACTTTGTGTCAGGCACTATTTTAGGTGTTGGTAACAACAGCAAAAAAGACAGACAAGAGCTTACATTCTGATGGGTGGAGACAGTCAGTAGGCAGTAAGATCATTTCAAATAATGTTACATGCTACCAAGAATAATAGAGAGGGACTGATCATTGTATCTAGGAAAATATTCATCTAGTTCCTTTAGGTTGTGTAAGTGAAACATATATTGTAAGTATATTATATGTTCTGTGGTTATATGAATTCAGCCTCTGAGAATGAAAAGAATGTAGAAAGCAGGTAAGCCATAATTGCTCTTTTTTCTTTCCTCTTTAGGTGGTAACAGTTCATGTTTGCTTCATAAATGAAGCAGCTATAAACGAATTCATATTCTGTCTGGAGTGACAGACCGCATCTTTATCTGTTCTTACTTATACCCATCACTGTATGGATAATTCAGACCAAAATGGATGATTGAAACAAAATGTTTTACTGTGAAACCGGCACTGAATTGGTCATCTATAAAGAAGAAATCGCACCAAACGGGACTCTGTTCTAAAGGCATGAGGGACTTGTGGTCTCGTTTACAATTGCAATTGATGTTGAAAGGGAGAGAGAGCACGTGTCCTGGACTGCACGTACCATTTGGCATGCCTCCACAAGTGTCTAATTGCTGAAAAGCCACATAGCTTTATTTTCAGTTATAACCTGCTGTCTACGGTCTCAGTCTCTGAAAGTAAATTTCACTGGATAGTGGGGGTAATAATTTTTCTTAAAGAAATCTAGAAAAGATTATAAAACAAAAAACTCAGTATCAGCCACTGTATGCAGAAAAAGCGATGGGAACAAAGTGATTGAAGGAGGCCACATGTCAGCCTTATAGCTGGTGATTAATGATACTGGTCTGGTCTTGGTCTCTTGCTGACATAAACCATGCTCACCCAGTATCCCACTAGACATTTGGACATGGTTGGATGGACCTATCTAGGCAGAGGAGCCAGTACTGAATAGAACAGTGATGTCTCAACAAAATGAAAAGGCAACCTACTGAATGGGGGCAAATACTGGCAAGTTCTATCTGCTAAGGGGCTAATCTCCAAAATATACAAAGAATTCATATGACTCAATAGCAAAAAACAATCTAATTAAAAAATAGGCAGAAGATCTGAATAGACATTTTTCCAAAGAAGACATAGATGGCCAACAGGTACATGAGAAGATGCTCAACATCATTAATCATCAGAAAAATGTCAATCGGAACTACAAAGAGATACCATCTCACAGCTGTTAGTATGGCTAATAACAACAAGACAAGAAATAACAAGTGTTGGCAAGATGTGGAGAAAAGGGAACCCTTGTGCACTCTTGGTGGGAATGTAAATTGGTTTGACCACTATGGAAAATAGTATAGAGGCTCCTCAAAAAACTGAAAAGGGAACTACCATGTGATAAAGCAATTTCACTTCTGGGTATTTATCTGAGTAAAATGAAAATATGAATTTGAAAAGATATATAAATCCCCATGTTCATTGCTTATTTACAATAACCAAGATATGGAAGCAATATAGCATCCATCAAGGGATGCATATAAAATTGTGGCATATATACAATGGAATATTATTCAGCTATAAAATAAAATATAACAACATGAATGGACCCTGAGGGCATTATGCTGAGTGAAATAAGTCAGAGAAAGACATATACCATATAATCTCTCTTATATGTGGAATCCAAAAAAAAAAACAACATGCTCATAGATACAGAGAAGAGATTGATGGTTGCAGAAATTGGGGGTAGGGAGTGCAGGGAGAAATGGAAAAATGGTTTTGTTTTTGTTTTTGTTTATAGTTTAAATCAATTGAATGAAGTTAAGGGAAAAAAATGATGCCATTGCAGTGGGGAGGCTGTCCGGGTCGTGGCACAAAGAAGCTGTGAACACTCAACAGCCAGGCAGTCGCTGAGGAGGACGTCTGGCTCCCCTGGTGAAGCTGTCTTTTCTCTGCTTCAGTGTATAAATCATGCTTGCAAAATACATTACAAAATGTGTATATTCTAAACCTATTACAGAGCTACGTAAAGGGACTTAGGAGAACTTGCTTAATGTATGAAGGTCTCATTTTCGATTTCCATCAAGGGAGAGAATAAAAATAAATTTTAATATTTAGATTCTAAGGTTAGGGAAAAACCCACATGCTAAATGGGTGTTGAAAACTAGGTCACTTGGCTTTTACAAGAATGCAAGGAATCAGGAAGCTTTCATTATTTATAGTATAATCAACATTATTAGTTTAAAGGAGCCATTTATTTAAAATCAGGCACCCTATATTCATTACAGCTTATGAATTAAAAATAAAATGAGAGCTTTATGTAGTTATGCATGTCAGTTTGCTATTTAAAATGTGCAACAGTGTTTTTCATACTAAGAGTGAATTTGTCAGGAACTTCCAAGATGGACATTGCACTTTCAAACTAGAACTTGTAAGACTTCATGTGACTTTGCTAGAACTTGTAAGACTTCATGTGACTTTCCCTTGCCAAGTTTTTTAATAGTCAAAGAAATATTTGACTAAAGGCAAAAAGTGATTTCTTGTGGTTTACATTGATGAAGGTTGTTTTAAAATATCGTGAACATACACACACATAAAGTAATCTAAAGCGTCCATTATACCTTAATCCTTGTGACAACATTATTGGCATGAAAACTTCTAGCTTTCCTCTGATTTCAAAAGTCCAAGAATTTCTAGCATAGTTCTTCTAGCTTATTGAAATAAGACTCCACTTACATGGCCTTTGCTCTTTCTTGTGCCAAAGAGCCCAGATGATTTTTACAGTCCCTTCCTTCTCTAGGTTCCATGGTTCCTCAAACACTAGTCATTTCTCTAAGGTAACAACCCTGGTGCTTTGGGAAGCCACATTGACTTACTCAGTCTCCTCAGTATCCCACAGCACAGCTCATGTATATAAAACCAGACATCAGTTCAGCTGTTGAAAGGACCTGTCTCAGTGTGTGACATTGATTGTTTTGAGGAAAATAGATTAATATGAGTTATGTGGGTAGGTATTTGTAGACTGAGATTGATACACCTCAATTCTCAATAGTTAATTTCACCAATGGTTTAGATTTTCTAAGGCAAGTGAAAAAATGCTACTTAATGAAACTGAGTGTACGATAAATGTACTTTTGTTCTCAAAGCGAGTACCTGGGTTTTAACACTCAAGGACATGGTCCTAATCAGTAGAGTTAAGCAAAGTCAGCAAGTTATGAAATCTGGCATGGTAGGCAAGGGGAGGGGGGAGATGTATTCTGTCTAATTAAATGTATTGGTTTATTGAGAGTTATGTGGATTACCAATTTTTAAAAGACTGAAGTTCAACAAAATGCATGAACAATAGAAAAACTCTGAACATTATTTTGGATGCTAGCTGCCTGGCAATTAATTGTGTCATATCTGCTTTGAGATTATATATATATGTATATATACATTTATATATATATACATATATGTTTATTTATTTATCTTTGCTTCATTTTATCCAGTATGTGTTCTGAGTATCCTTCATCGGTGTTCATCAATGAAAAACTTAAAACTGACATTGTAAACCATAAAATCAGCTTTTAAATTAGTGCCATGTAACTGATATGTCTCTTTTGTAAGTTTCGAATTTGCCTTTTAAAATGATTTTAGAAGTCTGCAGATTGGAAATTTGCACCTGTTTGGTAGAACTCAAGTCTATAAAGAAACTGGTCTGTAATAAATGGTGCCTGCCAGGTGATATCAAAGTGTTGCTAGATTTTTCATTACAATCTAATGTGCTTACCACACTGCCACTTTTTAAATGAGTCAGAGATAAATTAATGTCTTTTGCAATAAGATAATGGAATAAGTATCTATTCTCTTTAAAAAGAACAATGTGAAAAATGAAAATGAAAAAGTATGTCCATAATGAAAGTGTTTGGTTTTAGTAAGATTTAAATACATTTCATAGAGTATAGAAATACTTTTGGAGAAACTTTGTGACATATTTTGGTATTCTAATTCAACTGAAGTTTTAAAGTGACAGAAAAATCCATTCAGAATTCATGGATATTTCTTAATGTTTTTCTGCAGCTAGGTTTTGGTTTCAAAATGTAATTCCAATATGTGGCTTTTAGCCATTCCCTACCTATTCTTCTTTAACTAAGAAAACTATTTTTCCAAAAGGCTGTTTGGCATAGTGGGATGGATTTGGGGGAGAATTGTCAGGAGCCTCACTCTGACATTAACTGATATTGGTAATTCACCTCCCCTCTTAGTATCTCAGTTTTTTATCTATATGGTGAAGTTAGAGATCAAACCTTAGGCATGAAACCTATTGGTATATAACTGACAAGATAAAATATCACTGCAACTATCCCATACAAAATATCTAACTCTGATCTCTGTGAATAAGCAATTTGAACATAAAAAGTCATTGCTGTTCTTGTTTGTAATGTAAATAGGGTCCATTAGTAAAAGTGAAATTCAGTCTCATGTAGGGTGAATTGGATAACCACTTAGACAAGAGATGGCTTTTTCCTTTGCTTAAATGTTTTTGGATCACTCCTGAAGAATGAAAATTACGAGTACATTTTAGTCAGGAAGAGACACTATAAGATGTGCATCACATTTGCAAATACACCAGATTAAGCATTTAAATACTCTCATTTTATTAAAAGCTAACAGCAGAAAATGTAAGATGCTCACAAAGTTTCTGAATGCCAAAAAGAATTTAGAATCCATTTGGAAAGGGGTAATCCATAAGTTACATTTTAAAATTGGAAAATGGAATAAGAATTTTAAAGTAAGACAGCTTGTTTTTGAAACAATTTTGAAATTGGCATTAAAATATAAACATTCAGATTGAAATTCTAACTAGTTCATTTGTGGTGTTTGATCACATTATTTCTAGTGTTGCTGCTTTCCACAAGTGTGGAAATGCTTTTGTATGTAAAAATAAGATTTTATAATGGTACTTTAATTTCCTAACAAGGTATTGCTTTAGAAATCCATATTCAAATGGGTATTCATGATCCTAAAATGTTTCCTAAGCACTGTAAGTTTATGTGTAACTGCCATTTCTGACATTCTTGTTTTTAAAAATAAAAATGATAGTGTTTAAAACCATAATATCTTTAGTTATTTGATCACAGAGCTATAAGACTCAAAAATTTTCCATCAAAATACCTAATTCTCCTATATTCTAAGGATGAATGTGTGATTATTGTGTCCACTTGCCACTATTTTTTAAATAAATGGACTTGAAAAGTATTCAGACATTTAGATGGATGCACAGATATATTACTAGTTCAGTTATAGATTGAAGTTTGCATATTGTAATGTAAATGTATGTCAACACTATTCTAAATAGTTTTATTATGACTGAAGGTTAATTAAAAGTTGTAAAATGTGATGTGTATGTGTATATACTATATGTGTACTTTTTAAAATAGGTATATGTTCTGACCCTTTTTTATACAGGTTTGAATTCAAAATTACATTATATATACATATACTTTATTGTTCTAAATAAAGAATTTTATGCACTCTCATAAATTTTCCCTGTCATTTCATATCTTAAGGTTATCACACATGTTCACAACATTGTTCAGCATTTTTTAAGCTAAAATTTTTTTTTATGGACACTCATTAATCTAGATTTTGTTGAATATGGAGATAAATCATTTAAATTTAATAAATATTGGTTACTAAAATAGGGAAGGTAATGAAAAGTTGAATTAACACGTTTATATCACGAGGTTTCTAACTTAGTTGGGGAGAGGATATGAAAACCACTATAGTATGCATTGAAGAAACTATCTAAATGCCTGCCCCCCCCCCCGCCTCAAAAAAAAGCTGAGGTTCAGTTAAAATGCTGAGGGCATTAAGGAAGGAGAAATGGATACAGAGTAGATAAATTCATGGATGAGTTAGTGTTCAGGTTAAAACTTATAAGGATGAGACAAATTTTGATAGAGAAGGAGAACTCTGCTCAATTTGAGCAGCGTTTTCCAAAGCAAGAAGTAAAATTTCTCATTCCATCAGATCAAAGCAGTGTGTCCTAAGCATATAATGCATAAAGAGATAGATGAGACTCAGCCTTGAATGCCACAAGGAGGACTAGACGTTTTTGTTAGGGGCAATGAGAAGCCATGGTGTGCTCCTAAGAAGAGTAAACACTATTATAGCTTAAGTGGTTTAGGTAATAATCATCCTGCTGAACTCCAGGTTGGTATTTAACCCTTGAGACACATCCCTCCGCTTTATAATACCACACATTCTCACCATTTATTTCCAATTTCTTTGCTGAGTCTCCCTCTCTGCTCACCCATTATATTGCAAACTTCCCCCAGTGTAAGCCTAGACAACTGTAATAGCCTCCTAAATGGTCACACTACTCCACCATTCAACCCGTTTTCAATTAGTTTCTCACATCAGTGCAAATAACATAGAGACAACTGATGACATTTTTCACTGGTTAAAACAAATGGTTTCTCACTCTCTTGGGGATAAAACCAAACTCCTCAACATGGCTTACAAAGCCCTCCTCCATCCATCCCATGACTTTGCAGGAGATTGCTAATTGATTTTGCTTTCAGCCATAAACATGAGGGCTAGGATCATGAATACTTGCACCAATGCATCCCTAAAATTTAATATAAATAATAAGATGCAGAATTGAAATAATTTGATCTGAATAGATATTAACCTATTGCTATGTCTGATAAGTTTAAAAATTATTTTGTAAAACTTTTTATTATGGACAATTTGAAAAATATTAAAAAGTAGACAGCATAGTGTTTGAACCCCCACGTAACCTTAATCTAGCTTCAGCATTATTGAACCCCTGAATGATCTTGTTTTATCTTAGTCTCCTATCTGTACCTCTTATCTACTCCATTTCATATTATTTTAGGCAAATATCTAAAAATATTTTATCTGTAAATACATGTGCATCTCTAAATTATAACTTTCTAAAATATAACCACAACACCCTTGTCACACCTAAGAAAAACTAACAATTCCTTAATACTAAAGAACCAATAAGTATTCACATTTTGTCTCACATCATTGTGCATTGCAATATTGCACTACAGCAGGCTATAAAATAAAAGGTAAAAGTTTCCCTTTGATATTAGTTTCCTCTACAAGGAAAACACTATTTCTTATTACCCTCCATATTTTTTTGAATATGTAAACTATATGCATACACAAACACACACTTTCTCTAACCTCACCTTTTCCATTTATTAGAAAAACGTGCAACACTTCATCACCTCAGATAAACCTTTATTCACTGCACAGTAACCAGGAAATTACAGCTAGACATTGAGCTTGTAATAGAATGTGTGCTATTTGGAATTCCAGATAATACACAGCAAAATCCAACGTACTTTCTGGACCTTTCCTTCATCATGTTACTCAAAAGTAAAATGAGGCTTTCTTCTGAGGCTATGTCTGCTCTTTACCCTCTTAGTTGGTAGCACTTTCCTCCCTAACTGTCACTTTCTGGAACTGGGTTCTCTGCTCCTCATTGCTGCTTCTGGGCCATTTTACCTCCTCCCTATTCAGATGTGAATCTCATGTCATCAGATTAGTATCCATGGCCACTCATTGATGCTTCCATGTACTAACTCCCATGTTCTTCCTCGTCATTTCTTACTGGTGTTAACACCTGCCTCACTGTCATTAAGTTCATTTGTACACCTATCTTAATTCTTGGGATTTTGATATACACATAAATGATTATTTCAACATCCTGTTCTTTCAGGTCCTCAAACTTCTCTCCTAGTAAACCTGTCATCAACACCACCTAGCTATGTACTTGGTCGATGGTCACCCTGTATGCAGACTTTATCACTGCCATCAGCAGCAGCCCATCTGTATCTCCATTCCATGCATTCCATCTCTGATCACCACTTTGCATCTTTACCATTTACTCTCTGTGAACTCAATTTCAACAATCTTTTGATCCACTGGAACTGTCAATCTGTGATTCTACCATTTTCTACTAACTGTCAACCTTTGGTTCCTCTCTTCTTTCCTTGCACAGGTTAAATCCAGGGTCCAGCACGATAATCACCTTCTTGCATATATCTTCTTACTTGATCCCTGTCACCTCCCGCTATTTTTTTGGTAAATGAAACCCCTGCAAAAATTCTCCACCTACTCTTTGTCTACATGTGTATGGCCAAGTATGGCTGAAGTACAATACACCATCATGCCTACCGGTCTTTCTATAAATTCTTCCCTATGAACTTCAAAAGGGAGTCCTGCTCAACAACCATGCTAGATTTCCCTAGTCTACTAACTTTTCCAGTTTCATGGCTGTTTCATACATTATTTTCTATTCCAAAAAAATACACCTTATTCCCATTCTCACTCTTAACTGATAATCTTGATTGTTATTTCACCTTGAAAACTAAAAAAATAAAAGAGAACATCAAAGACTCTTAGTGCCTGCAGTCTGATTTTCTGTGAAGCTGCAGAAACTTAAACTTCTGGTCCTCACTTACAGGCCTTTGTAAGCCCTAGGAGGGGGCCTAGCAATGTGTTCACATGTTAATGTATTTTTTGTAAAATTTTCAGCCACTTCAATCTATCTTTAAGATATTAGTAGATATAGAGAGGATTAAAGATGGCGGCATGAGAGGTGAGACAGAGGCTTCCTCCTAAAACCACATATAATATGAAAATATAATTAATACAACTAATCCTGAAAGAGCAACAGGAAAGAGGACTGAGTCAAACTGCATACACCTGGAGAAAAGAATAAACCTCACGGAACAGGGTAACATACCAAAGCCATGGCCCAGCAGGACCCAAGCCCTTCCCCCAGCACAGCTCTCCGGGGGAAGGAAGAGAAACAGAGCAGGGAGAGAGTGGAGGCCTGGGACAGCTGAACACCTAACTCCAGAGATCTGCTCTGGGAGCACAAACTACATTACATGGTGCTTGCATGGTTCTCTCATGATTAGGGGGTTGGAAAGCTAAGACAGGCAGAATTCCTGGAGAGACTGAGATTCCAGATGCTTGTGGAAAGCAAGGATCTATATCTGGCTGCTCTGGTACAAAAGAAAGGTGGGAAGTCGAAGAGACATCCTAAGAGCAAGAGGGCTGCTTAAGGGGCAAGGATTGCACAGAGCTTACTGCTCAGGAGAAAGGGCAGGTAGACAAAATCGTCCAGGTCACTCTGCCGAGTAGGTTGGGAGCTTTCACAACCTTCAGGTGCACCAGCTACCTGTCTGGCTGTACAGCCTCAAGGACCCCCTCCAAGATATGCAGCCTACTCTGCCTTTGTCCCAGCCAGCCCCACCTGGCTTGCAAACTGGCAAACCCTACCCTGGCGTTAGGCCAGTCAGATGGAAGACCTGTCTACACCAACACAAACACAAAGCATAGAGGCTTATACCTGTGTGCTCAGCCTACTTGTTCAGGCAGTGGAGACAGGCATAGCAGCCAGGAAGCAGCTCTTTCCGCCCCCCAGGCACCAATACCACTCACCTGCAACCCCCAACATTGCTTCAGGAGCTGAGCAGCTCCAGAGAGTAGAGCTTCTGGGCAATAGAGGGCACCATATACAAATATAAAATGCCAAAGGAACCCGGTTCAAAGTAAAATTATGAACACAACTCCTGAGAAAGACTTAAATGACATCGACCTCATGAATCTTCCTGAAAAGGGAGTTCAAACTAAAAATGATTAACATGCTTATGGAGGTACAGAAAAATATTCAAGAATTCAGGAATGAATTATGGTCAGACATCCAATCGTTGAAGAGCACAACAGAAGGTATTAAAAGCAGATTAGATATGGTGGAAGAGACGATAAATGAAATAGAAACTAGAGGAAAACAAAGAAACTGAGAAACAGAGATTAAAAAAAACTCTAAGAATGAAAGAATATTGAGAGAACGTGTGATCAACCCAAATAGAACAATATTCACATTAAAGGGATACCAGAAGAAGAAGAGAGAGAAAAGGGGATAGAAAGTGTCTTTGAGGAGGTAATTGCTGAAAACTTCCCCAATCTGGGGAAGGAGATAGTCTCTCAGGCCATGGAGGTGCACAGATCTCCCAACACAAGGGACCCAAGGAAGACAAGACCAAGACATATAGTTATTTTAAAATGGCAAAGATCAAGGATTTAAAAGCAGCCAGAGAGAGAAATAAGATCACATACAAATGAAAGCCCATCAGGCTATCATCAGACTTCTCAGCAGAAACCTTACAGGCCAGAAGGGAGTGCCATGATGTATTTAATGCCATGAAGCAGAAGGGCCTGGAACCAAGATTACTTTATCTGGCAAGATTATCATTTAAATTTGAAGGAGGGATTAAATAATTTCCAGATAAGCAAAAGCTGAGAGAAATATACCTCCCATAAACCATCTCTACAGTGTATTTTGGAGGGACTGCTATAGAAGGAAGTATTCCTAAGGTTTAATAGCTGTCACCAGAGGTAATAAAACCACAGTAAAGAAAGTAGAACAGCTAATTACTAAGCAAATGAAAAATTAAATTAACTATCCCCAAAGTCAATCAAGAGATAAACAAAGAGTACAGAATATGATACCTAATATATAAAGAATGGAGGAGGAAGAAAAAGGAGGAGAAAAAAAAGGATCTTTAGATTATGTTTGTAATAGCATATTAAGTGAGTTAAGTTAGAACTCTTAGATAGTAAGGAAGCTAACCTTGAACCTTTGGTAATCACGCATCTAAAGCCTGCAATGGCAGTAAGTACATACCTATCAATAATCATCCTAAATGTAAATGGACTGAATGCACCAATTAAAAGACATAGAGTAAGAGAATGGATGAAAAAGCAAGGCCCATCTATATGCTGCCTACAAGAGACTCACTTTAAACCCAAAAACATATACACACTAAAAGTGAAGGGATAGAAAAAGATATTTCATGCAACTAATAGGGAGAAAAAAGCAGGAGTTACAGTACTTGTATCAGACAAAACAGACTTCAAAACAAAGAAGGTCACAACAGACAAAGAAGGGCATTACATAATGATAAAAGGGTCAATCCAACAAGAAGATATAACCATTATAAATATCTATGCACCCAACACAGGAGCACCTACATATGTGAAACAAAGACTAACAGAATTAAAAGGGGAAATGGAATGCAATGAATTCATTCTAGGAGACTTCAAAACTCTACTCACTCTGAAGGACAGATCAACCACATAGAAAAGAAGTAAGGAGACAGAAGCACTGAACAACACATTAGAACAGATGGACCTAACAGACATCTATGGAACTCTCCACCTAAAAGCAGTAGAATACACATTCTTCTCAAGTGCACATGAAACATTTTTAAGAATAGATCATATACTAGGCCACAAAAAGAGCCTCAGTAAATTCAAAATGATTGAAATTGTACCAACCAGTTTCTCAGACCACAAAGGTATGAAACTAGAAATAAATTACACAAAGAAAATGAAAAATCCCACAAACACATGGAGGCTTCACAACATGCTCCTAAATAATCAATGGATCAATGACCAAATCAAAAGCAGACCAGAGATCAAGCAATGTATGGAGACAAATGACAACAATAATTCAACAACACAGAATCTGTGGGATGCAGTGAAGGCCATGCTAAGAGGAAACCATATTGCCTACCTCAGGAAAGCACAATCCCATATGAACAGTCTCAACTCATAGTTAATGAAACTAGAAAAGCAGCACAAATGAGGCCCAAAGTCAGTAGAAGGAGGGATATAATAAAGAGTAGAGCATAAATAAATAAAATTGAGATGAATAAAACAATCGAAAGAATCATTGAAAGCAAGAGCTGGTTCTTCTAGAAAATAAACAAAATAGATAAACCCCTAGCCAGACTTATCAAGAAAAAAAGAGAGTCTACACACATAAACAGAATCAGAAATGAGAAGGAAAAATAACTATGGACAGCACAGAAATACAAAGAGTTATTAGAGAATACTATGAAAAATGATATGGTAATAAACTGGACAATCTAGAAGAAATGGACAACTTTCTAGAAAAATACAACCATCCAAGGCTGACCCAGAAAGAAACAGAAAATCTGAACAGACCAATTACAAGCAACAAAATTGAACTGGTAATCAAAAACCTAACTAAGAACAAAACCCCTGGACGTGATGGCTTCACCACTGAATTTTATCAAAAATTTAGTGAAGACCTAATACCTATCCTCCTTCAAGTTTTCCAAAGAGTAGAAGAAGAGGGAATACTTCCAAACTCATTCTATGAGGCCGGCTTCACTCTATACCAAAACCAGGCAAAGAAACCACATGAAAGAAAATTACAGACCAATATACTTGATGAACCTAGATGAAAACATACTTAACAAAATATTCATCATCCACCACATCAACAAAAAGAAGGACAAAAACCAAGGATCATCTCCATAGATGCTGAAAAAGCATTTGACAAAATTCAACATCCATTCATGATAATATCTTTCAACAAAATGGGTATAGAGGGCAAGTACCTTAACATAATAAAGGCCATACATGACAAACCCACAGCCAACATTATACTTAACAGTGAAAAGCCAAAAGCTTTTCTTTTAAGATAATGAACAAGACAAGGATGCCCACTCTCTCCACATCTTTTCAACATAGTACTGGAGGTCCTAGGCATGGCAGTCAGACAACACAAAGAAATAAAAGGAATCCAGATTGGCAAGGAAGAAGTTAAACTGTCCCTGTTTGCAGATGACATGATATTGTACATAAAAAAACCCTAAAGAATCCACTCCAAAACTACTAGATCTAATATCTGAATTCAGCGAAGTTGCAGGATACAAAATTAATACACAGAAATCTGTGGCATACCTATGCACTAACAATGAACTAGCAGAAAGAAAAATCAGGAAAACAATTCCATTCATAGTTGCACCAAAAAGAATAATGTACCTAGGAATAACCTAATTAAGGAAGTGAAAGACCTATATACAATGAAAACTACAAGAAATTCATGAGAGAATTTACAGAAGATACCAATAAATGGAAATGCATCACATGCTTATGGATAGGAAGAATTAATATTGTTAAAATGGTCATCCTGCCTAAAGCAATCTACAGTTTCAATGCAATTCCTATCAAAATACCAACAGCATTCTTCAACGAACTACAGAAAATCATTCTAAAATTCATATGGAACCACAAAAGACCCTGAATAGCCAAAACAATCCTGAGAAGGAAAAATAAAGCTGGGGGGATTATGCTCCCCAACTTCAAGCTCTACTGCAAAGCCAAATAATCAAGACAATTGGTACTGGCACAAGAACAGACCCATAGACCAATGGAACAGACTAGAGAGCCCTAATATAAACCCAACCATATATGGTCAATTAATATAAAATAAAGGAGCCATGGACATACAATGGGGAAATGACAGTCTCTTCAACAGCTGGTGTTGGCAAAACTGGACAGCTACATGCAAGAAAATGAAACTGGATTATTGTTTAACCCCATACACAAAAGTAAACTCAAAATGGATTAAAGACTTGTATGTAAGTCATGAAACCATAAAACTCTAAGAAGACAACATAGACAAAAATCTCCTGAATATAAGCATGAGCAACTTCTTCCTGAACACATCTGCTCAAGCAAGGGAAACAAAATCAAAAATGAACTCATGGGACTACATCAAACTAAAAAGTTTCTGTATGGCAAAGGACACCATCAACAGAACAAAAAGGTATCCTACAGTATGGGAGAATACATTTGTAAATGACATATCTGACAAGGGGTTCACATCCAAAATACATAAATAACTCACACACCTCAACACCCAAAAAGCAAATAACCAAATTAAAAAATGGGTAGAGGTTATGAAGAAACAGTTTTCCAAAGAAGAAATTCAGATGGCCAACAGACACTTGAAGAAATGTTCCACATCACTAATCATCAGGGAAATGCAAATTAAAACCACAATGAGATATCACCTCAGACAAGTAAGGATGGCCAGCATTGAAAAGACTGAGAACAACAAATACTAGCAAGGATGCAGAGAAAGGAGAACCGTCCTACACTGCTGGTGGGAATGTAAGCTAGTTCAACCATTGTTGAAAGCAATATGGAGGTTCCTCAAAAAACTAAAAATAGAAATACCATTTGATCTGGGATTCCCACTCCTTGGAATTTACTGAAAGAATACAACTTCTCAGATTCAAAAAGACATATGCACCCCTATGTTCATCACAGCACTATTCATAATAGCCAAGATATAGAAGCAACCAAGTGTCCATCAGTAGATGAATGGATAAAGAAGAGGTGGTACATATACACAATGGAATACTATTCAGCCATAAACAGATCCTACCATTTGCAACAACATGGATGGGGCTGGAGGATATTATGCTCAATGAAATAAGCCAGGTGGAGAAAGACAAGTGCCAAATAATTTCCCTCATTTGTGGAGTATAACAATGAAGCAAAACTGAAGGAACAAAATAGTATCAAACTCAGAAACTCCAAGAAGGGACTAGTGGTTACCAAAGAGGAGGGGTGTGGAAGGGTGGGTGGGGAGGGAGGGTGAAGGGGATTGAAGGGTAGTATGTTTAGTTCACATGGTGTGGGGAATCACGGGGAAAACAGTGTAGCACAGAGAAGGCACATAGTGAATCTGTGGCATCTTACTACACTGATGGACAGTGCCTGCATTGGGGTATGGGTGGGGACTTGATAATATGGATAAATGTAATGACCACATTGTTTTTTCATGTGAAACCTTCATAAGAGTGTATATCAATAATACTTTAATAAAAATTGAAAAATGAAAAAAAAGAAAGTAAAATAATAGGATTAATTGTTTATTAAATATAAACCCATTTCATGTAAAAAAAAAAAAAGATATTAGTAGGAATATCTGGTGTAGGAATGGTGTAGGAATGGCTGTCAGCAACACTCCCACGGATCACTGTGCTGACTCACCTGGGCATTATGACCCAAAGATCCATGGCCAGAGGCTCTATCATGATGTGCTAGTGAATGTGTCCAATGGACCTGGTGCCAAAAGTATGTGGGTAATGAAGAAAAACAAAGTTGAAATGAATGGAGCCAGAAGCTAGTTTGTAGAAAATTCTCACAATCATCACAGTCACCTGATGGGTAAAATTGCTAGTGGAAGATTCAGGCTTCATCAATGCCTGGCCTAAACAACAGCTTTCCCCAGTTAAGTAATGTGGTGTAGAGGCTACAATTATAAACAAGCTATACATTTTTTTTCTCTTAATGGCGAGAAAACACAATAAAATTTAACAAAATTGCTGTGTGTTTCCAGAACCAGGAAATCTGTATGTGAGGAATGTTTTAGGCTTCTCAGTGTACTCGTCTTGACATGCAGAGTGTTTTATATCCATCATTATAGTATCATTCAGAATTGTTTCATTGCCCTAAAAGAAAAATCCCTATGCTTTACATATTCAGTATTCCTCTCCTCACCCTAAACCTCTGGAAACCAATGATTTTATTTTTTTATTTTTTGTGTTATAGCTTTCTTTGACTTAACAATATGCATTTGAGATATGTCTATGTCTTCCACCACTTGAAAGCTCATTTCTTCATATCACTGAATCATATTCCATTGCATGGATGTATCACAGTTTGTTTATCCATTCACTCATTAGAGACATCTTAGCTGTTTCCAATTTTTGGTCATATGAATAAAGCTTCTGTAAACAATTTTCTGTGGACATAGATTTTCAAATCAGATAAATACCTAAGATTTTGGACTCGTATTTGGACTGGATTTGGACTGTTCGCTGAACTGTGCGCTAAGACTGTATTTAGGTTTGTAAGAAAATGCAAACCCTGTATTTTTCCCTATGTGGGGAATGCAAAGTCTGTACCACTTTACATTCCCAGCAGCTGTAAATGAGACCTGCTGTTCCACATCCTCACCAGCAACTGTTATTGTCAGATGTTTGGATTTTAGCCATTCTAATAGGTGGGTAATAGTATATCATTATTGTTTTAATTTTCAGTTCCCTAATGACAAATGGTGTTGAGCATCTTTTCATATGCTTATTTGCCATCTGTATATCTTCTTTGCTGAAGTGTCTGTTCAAATCTTTTGTCCATTTTTTCCATTTTAGATTGAGTTTTTTTCCTATTGTTGAATTTTAAGAGTTCTTTGTATATTTTAGATACAAGCCCTCTGTCAGATATGTGTTTTACACATATTTTCTCCCAGTCTGTGGTTTAACAGTTTCTTTTTTAGAGCAGCTGCAAGCATTTTTTTAGAAACACATGTAAGGGCACAGAGTATGTATTCTGCTCAATTCATTCCCTTAATCTCATGAGAGTGAAAACAGTCTTCACAGTACTTGAAATGGTTGATTACTTTCATATTATGCAACTGTTATATTTTTTCATTTTAAAGACTCAAAACAAAAAGTCAAAACACATGAGAAGAAAAAAGTTGATAAAATTCAGGCGTATTATTTAGCTCCAGTTTGGAAAGATGTTTTGGAAGGATTCATAAAAACAATTGGAAGAATTACAAACTCTTGATTTAAACATATAAAATGGATATAAAGGATGCCTTCCTGTCATCTTTATTTTTATTAAAGAATGAGGAACTATGTAAATAACAAATAGATATGAAACAAAGTCAATAATGATAAATGAGGAAATCAATTTAAATTACTCTCCCATTAAGTAGCAAGCTATAACAAAAAATGTATCACATTAAAGGCAGTAAAAGAAAATGTAATATGCTATTATTTATCTTAGAAATGGGAATATATTAAGAATATGCTTATGCCTTTCTTTGCTTATAATTAAAATATAAAATGTTAAATTCTAAAACAAATAATTACCTGTGGGGGAAAGAAGTATATGCCCCCTCTGGGAGGAAAAAAGAAGAAGCTGAATTTCTCTGAACATGGTCGCATCTCCAAATACCATCCTATTTTGGAGGTTAGCGATATTCACATGTGAATTTTGGGGTACACATTCAGTTCATAAAATATATTTTTAAAAGAATTCTTTATCTTTTAGGGATATAAATATGTCTTAGAGTATTAGTGGTGGTAGAGCAGGATGGATGAAACAAAAGCTTTTATGAGTTCATTTTTATTGCATTCCTGAGTAATAGATGGGTCTATCGGGAGTGATAGATGGGTGTTCATTTTTCTTTCTATATGCCTATTTCTTCTGCTTTTATATATGTTTGACATTTTCCATAATGCCAATTAAAAATATGAAATTCATGAGATATTTCATTATGTGTCTGCATATCTGTTCTGTTTCTTTTAATTTCGATCTCATTGTCTTACCTCCTTATGTACCTGATTATGTTGGCCTCTCATCAGATTTTGTATACAACCAATTATAGTTAGGGCTTGAGTCCCAGAATAGGGTTATTTTCATTCTAAAAATAATTTATTACTTTCTGAAGGCAACTAGGGGCACCAGCTATTCCAGGGAACCGTGATCCAGGTTTTCTGGACCTCTGCACTACTGACATTGTTAGCTGATCAATTTTGTGTCATGGGGGATGTCCTGTACATTTTAGGATTTTAAGCAGCATCTCTGGTCTCTACCCACTAGATGCCAGTAGCAGCCCTCAGTATAATAATGAAAGACATCTCAGATACCGCCAAATATCCTCTGAAGACAAAACTGGCCCCTCCCCACTGATTATTTTAATCTAATCAGAAATTGAGAACTTCGAAACTAAATCTGGGTCCCTGGTTGGATCTGTTTTTCTATTCACTCTGGATCCCAACTCACTGGGACTTGGGTTTTTGTTTTTGTTTTTTAACAGGGCTCCTATTCCTTGGCAAACCTGGAGTTCAGTGTTGCCCACCAGCACTGAGTGGTCATTGAAAGTTCTATTCAGTTTCTCAACCTTTCAGTTGACATTTCCATCATCAGTAGCTTCTGCTAAGAAGAAGGCATCTGTAACTGCTTTGCACCGCTCACTAAGTTTTCTGTTAGTTCTCCAGTACCTTGGAGGAGTTGGGGTCTTTTTTGTTTGTTTGTTTTTTGCCAATTTGTCTAGCTTTCCTTATCTGGAGGGTTGATTCAATTTACCTATGAGGTTACTAGAGTGGAAATCCTCTCCATTTTGCACTCCTTGTTAAACCCAATCAGGTGTTTATTTCATTACTCCATCAAAACTGCTCTTATCAAGATTATGATGTAATGAATTCCAGGGGTCCATTCAGAATCTACATAGGCTGTGCATTCCCTGTACACTATTCAGTCTTGTGTCTTCTTGACTAGTTGCTCTTTCTCATTCTCTTCCTTCCTCACCTTCTTCCTGTCCTCTCAATGTTGGAATGCTGCATGGCTCAAACCTTGGGCCTCTTCTGTTAGAATACACTCATTTCTTGGTGATCTTGCTTTCAGTCTACTGTCTTTAAATAACATGGATATCACAAATACTCCCAATTAATTTATCCAGTCCAAACCTCTCTCTTCTTGGATATCTGAGTATAAACTCAAAGTTAATATCCAAAACCAAACTTTTGATCTCACAGCAAAAAGAAACAAAAAAAAAAAAACAAAAAATACAAAATCCCTGCTTAACCTGACATTTTTAAAAGAACTTCTTTGTTGCTATTATCCAGATGAAGTCTTGGAAATATTAACTTTATACCCTAGGTTTGTACCTCTATTAATTGAAAATTGTTCTATGACTAGTATTGGCTGCTACAGTTAAAAATTGTTTATTCAGCAGAATAAATTCTACACAAATAATATTTTTGCTGTGACCTATGTACATCTGACGGTATATTGCTCTTTTACAGATATATACCATGATTTTTAATACATATTTGTCTCTAAATACCCTAGTTCTCATTCTGAGATGAACTTATACAAGTGTGCTATTTATGTTGGATCATAGAGACTGTCTAGGATTTTCATCTCAGGCAAAAGGAAATCATATATGCAATTAAATACAGTTGTATAATAATTATACAATGTAAAATATGTGTCATTTCAAATATTTTTAAATATTATAGAATAACACTCTCTGTAAAAGCTTTCAGAAAATAATCGAACTTTAAAGACTACTGTTTAAGAGTAAGTCACAATTTACAACTCTGATAATGAGAACTACTATAAAATAAATAATCTTTCTCTACTTTTTATGCACAATTGTTTTTTGATTTAAGATTGGGCAAAGCTGTGCTTAACTACTGGAAAGGTCTTGTGGCGGGGGGAAATGAGGTGGGTAATGAAGCAATGTTATAGTTTGTAATACTCTGAAGGACAACTTTGCATTCTAAATAATGGTGTCACTAAATGATTCACTTCAAAAGTAGAAAGCTAAGTTTCCTAAGTCAAATAGGTACATTTATTTCTTTTTTAAAAATACTTGAATTTTGAAATATACAGAATAATGGATTAAACTTTATAAACCTCAACTCTACCAAGAGTACTTTATTGAAATATTAGAAGAGTCCATGTATTCATTTTTTAACTATTAATTCATTTGGGAATATATGTATATTAAAAAGTTTATTTTAAAATACAATGATTCTCCCAAACATATATGGTCAATTAATATACAATAAAGGAACCGTGTACATACAATGGGGAAATGACAGCCTTTTCAACAGCTGGTGCTGGCAAAACTGGACAGCTACATGTAAGCGAATGAAACTGGATCATTGTCTAACCCGATACAAAAAAGTAAATTCGAAATGGATCAAAGACCTGAATGTAAGCCATGAAACCATGGAACTCTTAGAAAAAAACAGGCAAAAATCTCTTGGACATAAACATGAGTGACTTCTTCATGAACATATCTCACCGGACAAGGGAAACAAAAGCAAAAATGAACAAATGGGACTATATCAAGCTGAAAAACTTCTGCACAGCAAAGGACACCATCAATAGAAAAAAAAAGGTATCCTACAGTATGGGAGAAAATATTCATAAATAACAGATCTGATAAAGGGTTGACGTCCAAAATATATAAAGAGCTCATGCACCTCAACAAACAAAAAGCGAACAATCCAATTAAAAAATGGGCAGAAGAGCTGAACAGACAGTTCTCCAAAGAAGAAATTCAGATGGCCAACAGACACATGAAAAGATGCTCCACATCGCTAGTCATCAGAGAAATGCAAATTGAAATCACAATGAGATATCACATCACAACAGTAAGGATCACCACCATCCAAAAGACAAACAACAACAAATGTTGGCGAGGTTGTGGAGAAAGGGGAACCCTCCTACACTGCTGGTGGGAGTGTAAACTAGTTCAACCATTGTGGAAAGCAGTATGGAGGTTTCTCAAAAATCTCAAAATAGAAATACCATTTGACCCAGGAATTCCACTTCTAGGAATTTACCCTAAGAATGCAGTAGTCCAATGTGAAAGACAGATGCACCCCTATGTTTATTGCAGCACTATTTACAATAGCCAAGAAATGGAAGCAACCTAAGTGTCCATCAGTCGATGAACGGATAAAGAAGATGTGGTACATATACACCATGGAATATTATTCAGCCATAAGAAGAAAACAAATCCTACCATTTGCAACAACATGGATGGAGCTAGAGGGTATTATGCTCAGTGAAATAAGCCAAGTGGAGAAAGACAAGTACCAAATGATTTCACTCATATGTGGAATATAAGAAGGAAAAACTGAAGGAACAAAACAGCAGAAGAATCAAAGAACCCAAGAAAGGACTAACAGTTACCAAAGGGAAAAGGACTGGGGAGGATGGGTGGGAAGGGAGGGAAAGCAGGGGAGAGGAAAGGGGGCATTAGGAATAGCATGTATAATGTGTGTGGTGGGCACGGGGAGAGCTGTGTGACACAGAGAAGATGAGTAGTGATTCTACAGCATCTTGCTACTCTCATGGACAGTGACTAATGGGGTATGTGGGGGGGACTTGGTGAAGGGGGGAGTCTAGAAAACATAATGTTCCTCATGTAATTGTAGATTAATGAAACCAAAAAAAAACTGGATAGATCATGGCAAAAAAAAAATACAATGATTCTGATTTTCTCTCTGAGCAACAGCCAAAGTTCTTTAACAACTTACCTCTTTGACCCCTGCTCAATCTTACCTCCTGCTACTTTCTCTGGCTCACTCTGCTGCAGCTACAGTGAACTCCTTGTATGTCTTAAGCATGCTCCTATCACAGGGCTGTGCACTCTGCTGGGAACATTCTCCCTTCAGATATCCATCCGCGTGGCTCACTCCCTCACCTCTTTAAGCTTCACTTAAATGTCATTTTCGCAGTGAAGCCTGACCTATACACCGTACTTCAAATAGTAACCTACCCCACTCTTTTGCCCCCAGTGCTCAGACCAATTTAGTATGTTCTGCATTTTTTGTCATAGCACTTACTCCTCTCTACCACAGAGATCCCCAAACTTTAATCAGTTCATGGTGCCTTTAGTCTCTCCATTAAGTTTCTCACAGCACCACTCACAAAAGGAAATACCTAATAATTCCATTTATTGAATAGTTAGGTCCACACAACTTAATCAGTATTTATGACCTATCAACTTAATAACTATTTGAAAAATTAATACACAGAAGTTGGAAGAAATTTTTTATTTAAATTAAAGTATAGCTGATACACAATCCTCTATTGGTTTCAAGTATACAACACAGTGGTTCAACAGTTACCCACATTATTAACTCCTCACCCAAACTGGTGCAGTTAATATCTATCAACATAGGAAGATGTTACAGAATTATTGGCTGTATTCTCCATGCTGTACTACTATCCCCACGAACAACTTACATTATGATTGAGAAGGTTAGTTCATTCTTAACTAATCATAATTATTTACTAATAGGATGTGTGTGCCTGTTGGATCTTGAGTGGCTTATCAACGTGAAATCATAATGGACACCACCATCCACGTGTCCTGATGCACACTGATTTTTATACAGCATTTGGCTTGTCCTTACAACAACCACTGAAAAGCTGACTTTGCAAAGATATGATGCCACAGAAGGAAATTTAGTATGATCTAATGTTGGAATTTCAAGCTACCTTAGCTAATAATTTGTGCATTGTCTGACAGATGTTGCCATGTTTCCATTGAAATTTTAGATAATCTGCATTGTCTGTGTAATTTTGAGGGAATACCTTATGATGCTTTGGCACAATTTGGGAGCTCAAGTCTAACATATTATATAATTATTAGGTGTAGTAATTACTGTCTTCCTCACCACCATCCTGCATGACAGGCTGCACTCAAGCACAGGAACTTTGGTATGTTTTGTTCTCTGATATAGTATAGAAACCTTGAATAATCCTGGCATATGTAGGCTTTCAGCATGCATTTGTGGCATAAATGATTAGTGGTCATTTATGTTTACTTTTCTGTGAACACTCTATATTTTGCCAATTTTTCCTTCCAGGTGTTATCTTTTTATTAATTTATAAATAGTTTTGCATATCTAGGAAATTAGCCTTTTGTTTATTATATGTTTGGCAAATATTTTCCCCACTTTGTCTTTGATATTTTGACATTTGTATGAAACTTTTTGTTGCATGGATACTTTAAGTTTCTGTATAGTCAATTCTGCCATTTCCTTTCCTGATAAGTGATATTTTATGTTTAAACAGACTTTGCCCACTTCATGATCCTAAATAAAGAATTTGTATCCAAAGATTTTAAGTTATTATTATTTTACTAAGAATTTATTAGGGCTTTAGTATAGAGATCCAACTTGATCTTCATCCAAATGGCTAGCTGACTACCTGAAAACTGCCTATTAAATAATTGATCTTTCCCCACTGTTTTAAAATAACAGCTTTGTCACACACTAAATCCCCATGTGCATTTTGGCTCCATTTCTAGAACTGTCAATTCTGTTTTATTGACAAGTACCAACCTCTTCGACTTAGTGTGACCCTGAAAATTGTTTTTAGTTTTGTTTCACAAACTAATGGATCTTTAATTTGGAGAGGTATAAATATTACTCTTTGAAACTATCCCTCTAAAGTTAATTCCAACAAAACAACTTAGCAAGAATTAGAAATCACAATTCCTAGAGGACCTAAATAAAAATCCTCTAGGAGACTTCTTTTTTATCCAATCAGCTATTTATCAGAGTTCTAGACATATACGCACACAGAATTTCAATGAATCAAATACCTTCTAACACTGGACAGAGGGCAACAGGAATAAACTTTTTATGAAGTAAGGTAAAAACTAGTCATGACTGGAATTTTCCTGTACATAACCACAATGTGGTCAGTCATCCTGTCACAATGTCATCTTTTAAATACAAGGACAGTGATGTCATGAATTGCTATCTTGTTCTCAGTGAATACTTCAAAACCTCACCATATATAATCAGAAGCACAAATGAAAATATTAATAAAAATCTCTTATTTTGTAATGAGAGTTTTTAATGGGCTTTTCTCATAACAACATATTTGATGAAATGTCACAGCTAAAGAACATCATTATCCTCTAAAGTCTCAATAAAATATATACAAGTACTGTGAATCCAAAGAGAACACATATACATACACATATGGACAAAATTTAATGTAGCTTTTGGCAATTTTACATAAATAAACATTCAGAATGTTGAGAGTGGCTTAAAACATTTTCAATAATTTCAACACCCAGCCAAATGCTCTCACGAGGAATTGTATCTCCTTTTTGCTTTTCACTTTATACAAATTCATTAAAAGCAGGAAGACCTAAAAATATGGATTCAAGAATGTAGAGAATTTTTTCCCTTCACACATATGGGAGACATGGGCTCCTGGTCAGCAGCAAATACAAGGACAATTTTCTTTACTCTTGGCAATGTAACGTGTTTTCTTGAGCTGACGGAAAAATATTCCTTGGAAACCGACCACAGCAGACCCTCTTAATTTATAACTAGTAGCAAACAGATTAAATGTATAATAGTGCAAATGAACCAATTAAGTTAAAGAGCATAGGAACAGAAAGTGCTATGTATGGCTTTTATGAAATTTAAATCACTGTATCCTAAGCACCCACTTTTTAGCCCCTAATTTTGAAGAATTCTTGCTTGTAACCACTTATTCTGTGGCATGAGGCTGTGTAAGACCCCCCAACTACATTATGTGTATTATTTTATTCCCAAAGTTAGCATTGAAATGTCTGGAGCATTCATACCATTGAAAATATAATGCTGTCAGCACAGTCAGGTAGAAGCGTTTTCAACTTCTATAGAAAAATGAACAAAGCTGGGATGTTTCCTGTGCCAATTAGCAGTTTCACTGAGCAAGAAGGAAGTGTGTCTAAAGATGCCTGAATGAGAACCCAGCAAGCTCAGTACTTGAATGAGAACAACCCAGCAAGCTTTCTTGGGCTTTTGGCACCCACAGAGGCCACAGTAAAGAGTTCCCAGGAAGGTCATCGATTTCAATGACCCAGAGGGATTATGTGGGAGGGAAGCAGTTGTGTAGCTTGTTCCCTTTAGCACATGTCTAGGGAAGACACTTGCCAATGCCTGGCGTCATAGGGCTTATAAATATTATCTAGCTGAACTTGTGAATACGGCTTTTCAAACACCAAATAATGGTGCAAAAGAATAAGTTCATTGAAACTTATGAATTGTCTGAAAATTCAGTGAATTTCCAGATCTGTATTTGGAAATAACACACATGCCTTACACATAGAATTTGATTTAGATTCAGGGGACAAGTTTTTTTTAACTATGGAATACTCATGATGATTCATCTATGCTACTGTTACACAACCATTTGGAGGAAATGACTAACTTTCCAACATTTAGCAGTATTTTAATTTTAAGGAAGATATACAGCATTATAGCATCAATGGTATAATTTTAGATGTTTAATTGTTATACTTGATTAAGCTAGAATTCTGCATTCCCTTAGCTCTTAATTCATTTAAAAATCTAGAGTCAAATGGCAGGATTTCTTGCTTTTTATGGATGAGTAATACTTTATTGTGTATATGTACACATTGTGGTACATATTACCACATCTTCTTTATCCATTCAGCTATTGATGCAGAGTTAAGTTGCTTCCATATATTGGCTATTGTAAGCAGTGGGGCAGTAAACACAGGTGTCTCTTCAAATCAGAGATTTTGTTTTCTTCAAGGAAATTCGAGGAGTGGAGTTACTTCGTTGTATAGAATTTCTATGTTTAGTTTTTTGAGGAACCTCCACACTGCTTTCCATAGTGGCTGCACCAATTGACATTCCCGCCAACAGTGTAGGAGGGTTCCCATTTCTCCACATCTTCACCAACACAGGGGAGGGGTTAGGGAGGGTGAGTCTGGGGCATAGAAAGGCACAAAAATCTCAATCATAATATGTTGGTCATGGGAATGAAAGTGCAGCATGGAGAATATAGTCAATGGTTCTGTAACATCTTTCTATGTCGACAGATAGTAACTGCACTAGTTGGCGTGAGGATTGAATAACGTGGGTAACTGCTGAACCAATGTGTTGTATACTTGAAATCAACATAAGATTGTACATCAACTGTACTTCAGTAAAAAATTCTAGGGCAAACTATTATCTTAAAATTGTACCCTATATTCATTTACCTATGTGTAAGTTAATTCAGCTTTCTTCTCTTTTTCCCTTTCTATACTCAGCTGCCTTTATCAATTCAGTGTTGCTCTTCTATGAAATTAAGTTTAATATAATCTTCTCAGATTCTATTTAATACAAACATTTCTCATGCCTGATGAAGAAAATGGAACTAATTCAACAAATACATGATTGTTCATTAAGTCTCTCAAACACTCATAATTTACCAACATATTAAGATAAACAAGATGAAGCTTTTGCACTCAAAGGGGGAAGAAATGCCAGAAATAAACAACTATAATTATGGAGTGCAATAAATATTCCTCCTAAATCTATTGTTAATCCAGCAACCAGAACGAGCCTTTGAAAACTCAAGTCAGATCCTATCAGTTCTCTGCCCAAACTCTATTCAGGGTCAGCGGCTTACAAGGTCCTGTAAGATGTGACCCCCTCTCCTGCCACTCTTCACTGCCCCACCACACTAGTGTACTTGCTCGTCAACCACACACTGACAGTGAACATGATACATACACTCTGCCTTACTTTTCCCCCAGATATCCATTTAATTTCTTACCTTTTCCAAATCTTTGTTTAAATCCCACTTTTTTAGTGAGACTTTCTCTGACCACCCTAATTTACCTTGCATTCTCTCCCCAGCACTCCCTGAGTCCCTATTATTTGTATCAATAATATTTTGTATCCCTCCACACCTTAATATTTTGCTGGTGATTAGTTTCTGCCTGGCACCCTAGAACAAAAGCTGTCTGAAGGCTGAGACTTTTGTCAACTTGTTTATTTCTGTGTTTTCAGAGCCTATAAAGAACTGGTACATACAAAATGCTCAGTACATATGTAGGTTTTGAATAAATGAATGACCACTAGGAAGTAAGAACAAAGTATAACAGGAGAATAAAGGCCTAAATGATCCTGGCTCATGAGACAAAGGTTGTGACATTTAACTTGGCTTTATAAGAGTAGATACTCTCCAGTTACAGAATTTCATGCATATCAGGATGCTTTGAACAGCTAGTTATAGAAAACCTGACTCAGGATGGGTTGGTCAATGACAAAGTGCTTTGACTCATGTAACTGGAGGCCTTGTAGTCAGTCAGCCTTCAGGACAGGCTTCAGCCAGTGGTTCTGCCTCTCTTCCTCTGTGGTACCTCATCTCTGCACTGGTTCTGTCCTCATGCTGGCTTCCCTGTTAGAACAAAGCATTGTAATGGTTCCAAGATTCAAAACCTCACACCACAATACCCAGAAGAATGGAGAAAACTCTCAGAAGAGTGGGCATGCTTCCTTCTGAGATTCCAAGCCTATTTCTTAAATCCGTCACTTTGGCCCTGGATATGTCATAGACCAAGTAGTTTAATACTGATTTTATGAATCAATCACAATGACAAGCAGAAGTAGATTACTCTGTTTGAATTAAATGAATCAGAACCACCCTTGGATCTGGGTGTGAGGCCATTTTGCTTCCCAGTTTTACCTTTCCTCCAGATATCTGTCTAATGGATTAGAGGGTTGTTGGGAAAACCATCATAAAATCCATATTAAGCATAAAATGTTGGGGCAGACTTCAAGTGTTCTTGCAAGATGCTTGCAGAATGAAGGAAATGAATTCCGGAAAGGGTAAGACGAAGCTAGATGAGTTAGAACCCTGAATAACTGGGTAAAAGATCATACTTTATCAGGGAGCACCTAAAAAGCCATTGCCATTTTGTAAAGCAAGCAATTATCATGATAAGATTATCATTTATTTTTGGCACTTTGACTCATTTAGAAAAATAATTGTGGGAGCAATATCAAAAACTAGATTTGCAAAGATTGTAGGGAGGAAAGTCACCTAAGATTATTGTATTAGTCCACGTTAGGACGAAATGAGGCAGAGAAAATCAGAAAGATATTTTTTATATAATATCAATAAAACTTTAAAATTAATGAATTAAGCAATGGTTGGTAAATAAAAGGAACAAGATAAACATGACTCTGCAGTCTCTAATTTGGAGAACTAGAATGCATAATGGTCTTCAACAGATAAAAAGAGGACTGAAGATTAAAAGGAATATATTGGAAAGGAAGGTTATGAAGAAATACCATAAGAGATCAAATAAAGAACCTTTGGGAGAATTGGAAAAGAGTAGAACTAATTCTGTCTCAGAGACAGGAAGTATAGTGGATTTTTATTGTGTTTTGACTGCTTAGCATTCATACCCTTTCCCTTCTTCACGACACCCTGATTCCCTTGTAGAAAGGAATTGCTTCTCCAGTGGCTACAGTCTGAAGGGTGTGTAATTGGAAGTTCTGCTTCTGCTTAGCCAAGAAGCAATGTCTGTAACCCAAGCTGAGACATTTGGATGCTCTCTTCCTGAAGGTTTAATAATAGGCATAGTGACAAGAGACTAGAAACAGCTGGACTCATTCTGGAAGTCAGGCTTGGAGCACCAAGCTGTTTTTGCCATCAGAGAGACTGTTTTTTAACTCCCTCTGGGGCTTCTTTTGTTCCCACAAATTTCCAAGTCCACATCTCCAGGCTTCTTTTTGATACTATGATCTAGAATATGATATGACAATGTCTTCCTGGTAAATTCCATTTTTCTGCAGTCTATTTGTGTCACCCTAGCCAAAGAACTTTAGCTGACACAGAAGGGAGAAAGATGATGACAGAATAATACTTAGAAATAGACAGTGAAGTTGAGGATGTTCTCATAAGATATACAAATCCTAGGTTCCATAAAAAACTAGGTTATCATTTTTTGAAAATCAGGAGTTTAAGAAGAATCATAAAGATTTTTTTTTATCTGTTTTATTTTCTAAACTGCTACTGAAAGGAATGTGTAAGGGACTGACTGAAAATGATTAAAAGAATTGCTTATCTCACTGAAGCTGAAAATCATAAAATTTTTATGGAGTCCAAACAAGATAATTATGCAATTGTTTCTAGTAGTATTTAGAAATCCTGGAATGGAAGTAAAGAATGCAAATTAGTAGGGTAATCCAGTCTTAGGGATTTATGGAGGACATACTCCACTGAACAGTCAAAAGAGTAAGAGAATGAAGTAGGTGTATGACTGTATACTTGACATGTGAACCTGGGATTTTCTTGCATAGGTAGCCATCTAGATCATCTGTATGGGGGTGTGTATAGTGAAAAACAGTTTTATCTAGAAGACTGTGGTAAGGATAGGATTCAGGACTGAATAATTCCAGAAAGGATATTAATCCAATGCCTATAGGCAAAACAGACCAAGGAAAAACACAGTCTATGATGCAGGAGGGAAAATACAGTTATAATCATACATGCAGCATTGAGCCACAAGCCCAGAGAGTAATTGAGTGACAAATTCAGAAATCTGGGCGATTTGAAGCAATTGGAGGTACGGAGTAATCCAACAAACTTGGAGGATGTTTATAGCATCAAGGCACAGGGGCACACCTGCTTGTTGAAAGGAAGTATGATAAGCAAAAAATGAAGCTTAGACTCTAATAAACTGGAAGCTAATAATTAATAAATTAGCAATAGAGAAGAGTACGATGAAAGCAAAAAGCAAACCTACCAAGAATGAGGAAATAGAAGAGATGAAAGGCTTGTTCAGAGAAGTCTCAGGGTTCAATATATTAGAAGTGTACATGGTCATGTTGAGTAGTTAAAGGTGAAGGTTATTAATGTAAAGTAATGGACCTAGGGTATTAAATGAATCATAAACATAGAAATTAATTATGGTTGTTGAAAATAATTAGAAGAAAGGGTGGAAGAAAAGTGTTAACATCTTTGGTAAAAAGAGTTACTGACAGATAGATCAGTCACTGATGGGACAGACTGAGAGGTGTGAGCCCTAAGGGAAAGTGAAACTGACGGTATATAGACTACCAGTGCAGAAGGACTGTACTCAGATGAATCCTGCTCTTGTAGTAAAGTCTGTCTGTCCTCTGGCTTTCCTTTCTCTTACTGGAACTTCGAGTCATTCTTATATTCTTGAAATAATGTCCCTGCTCACATGGGACTCACATGTAAGAGAAACAAGCTTTGTACAGACAGGCTCCTTCTGCAGGGTTAGTTTTATCAGAAGTTCTCCCTAAGGGCTTGGGAGACAATAGGGAGGATGCTGAGTTCCTTGGCCTGAGAGATGACCATAGAGGAGGGTGGTAAGCCCTCTGATAGGTGCCACAAAGCTGTTGCATGAGGGGAACAAGAGCCTTGGGTAGGATGCCTGGGATGAGGATAAATAGAATCTTGAGGGCATAACTCAGATGCTTCATGGGGGAAAGGTAACTTGTGAAAATAAATTAAGATGATTCATAGTAGTAAAGAGCATTGCCTCTGGAATCAGATAAATCTTGATTAAAATGTTGTCTGCCAATTAATAATTGTGTAACCTTGATCAAATTCCCTACCTCTCTGATCAAGTTCCATGCCTCTCTGAGCTTAAAATACCTAGTAATACTCCTTCATTACATAAATTAACCTATGTATCTAAAATACGGCCAATAATTCTTCCCTCATCAGATGTGTCCATGATGTGAAGAGGTTTTTGAACACATAGTGAATGCTCATTAAATGGAAGCTTAAAACAAAAATCTAACCAAGTGGATCTAAGTCACTTTGGGTTTCTAATTCCTCCTTCTTTTCTATCTTAACCTCTTCTGTTTCACAGTATCTTCTGATTTACTTCATCCTCATTCTTTTTCTTAAACCTGACCCATTCAATTTATGGCCATATTTTCAGCCATTTGATTTCTTATCTTAGTACCTGTATCACAGTATAAATAGCATACTATACAATAGTCATAGTTTTTTCTGTGCCAATGTAAAATTCAATGGACATTATGAATTGAATAAAAATTCAAAAAGAAACTATATAAAATCATTCCCTTGCTCTCAACCCTCCAATGACTTTCCATCATACAATGGGTGTCTTTACTAAGTACTACAAGACTCCCTCCACCTAGTGACTATCTCCAGTGGAATTTCTTCCAGTCCACTTTACCCTGCTCCAGCCCTGTCCCTGCCCTGGCTCACTCTGTCCCAGCCCTTTACTGTTTCTAGAGCACTAAAAGTTCATCCTCCTCTCAGACTGCTTGATTTTGCTCTTCCTGTCTCCTGGAATGCTCTTTCCTAGAAATTTGGGTAGACAGCTCCCTCCCTTCATTCCTGATTCTCCTAAAACATTCTCATATTCTTCCCATGAAGACTTTTCTGATAAAGCTATGGAAAGGAGCATTCTTGCCTCCTCATTCATTCCCTTCCTCGTTTTTCCCTTCATGACACTTATTGCTACCAGACTTGACAGGTTTATGTTAAATATCTTCTGCACTAGGTAAGCATCAGGAATGTAGAGAATATGTCTATTTTTATTAATCCATTCTCTATCACCTGGAACAACACAATGCACATAGTGGACACTCAGCAAACATTAATTCTAATTTGATTCTTTTCTTAATTGGCCTAGGTAGATCAGATCAATTTCCAAAACAAACTGGCCTCCTAGAATTAATAGGCTACTTTTGCAAAGTTACAAGATAAAGGGATCTTAGTCTGTTTGGGTGGCTATAACAAAATACCATAGACTGGTAACAGAATTTATTTCTTACAGTTCTGGAGGTTGGGAAGTCCAAGATCAAAGCACCAGCGGATTCAGTGTCTGGTGAGGGTCTGCTTCCTGGTTTGCAGATGTCTGTCTGCTCCTTGTGGAACAGGAGGGCTCTGCCCTCATGACTTAATTACCTCCCCAAGGCCCTGCCTCCTAAATTTCATCACAATGTAAGTTAGATTTCAACATAAGAATTTTGAGGGGACATAAAAATTTAGTCTTGAGAAGTCACTTTTCTATATACCAGCAATGAAATAGTAGAATTTGACAATAAAAACATAGTAACATTTACACTGACATCCCCCAATAAAAGACTCTGATAAAAGAAATAAAAGAACAAAATAAATGGAGAGATGTTCCATGTTCATATATAGGAGACTCAGTATCATAAAGATGTCAGTTCTCCCCAAAGTGACTAATAGATTCAATTCAATGCCAATCAAAATTCCAGCAAATCATTTTGTAGATGTGGACCAACTGATTCTAAAGTTGATATTGAGAGGCAAAAGACTCAGAAAAGTCCATTCAAAATTGAAAGAAAAGAACAAATTAGGAAGACTTACAGTACCTGAGTTCAAGACCTGCTATAGCTGTAGTAGTAAAGACAGTGTGATATTGGTGAAAGGATAGACAAATAAATCAATAGAACAGGAAGGAAAGCCCAGAAACAGACCTACATAAATATAATTAATTGATCTTTGACAAAAGAACAAAGACAATTCAATGGATCATAGATAGTTTTTACGAGTGGTGCTGGAACATCTTAACATCCATATGTAAAAACTGAATCTGGACACAGATATTACACCCTTCTCAAAAACAACTCAAAATGAATCACAGACCTAAGTATAAAATGCACAACTATGAAACTCCTAGGAAATAATAGAGGATAAAACCTAAGTGATCTTGGGTATGTTGATGAATTTTTAAATATAACATCAAAGGCATAATCTATGAAAGAAATTATTGATGAGCTAGACTTCATTAAAATTAAAAACATCTGCTTTATGAAAGGCAATGCCAGGAGACTGAGAAGACAAACCATAGACTGGGAGAAAATATTTGCAAAAGACACATTTGATAGAGAATTGTTATTCAAAATATACAAAGAACTCTTAAAACTCAACAATAAAAAATGGGCTCAAGATAATCTTGCCAAACAAGATATACAGATTACAAATAAAAGTGAAAATATGTTCCAATCTATGTCATTAGGAAAATACAAATTAAAATTAAGATACCACTACACACCTATTAAAATGGGCAAAATCCAGAACACTTGACAGCATCAAATGCTGGTAAGGATGGGGAGCAATAGGAATTCTCATCATTGCTGGTGGGAATGCAAAATGATATGGCCACTTTGGAAGACAGTTTGGCAGTTTCTTACAAAACTAAATATCTTCTAATCATATGATCCAGCAATCATGCCCCTTGGTATCTATCCAAAGGAAAACATATCCATACAAACCTGCACACAGATATTTATAGCAGCTTATTCATAATTGCATAATCTAGGAAGTAACCAAGATGTCCTTAAGCTGGTAAATGGATCAACAGTGGTACATTCTGACAATAGAATATTTTTCAGCACTAAAAAAAGTGAGCTATCACGCAAACTCTGAGAAGGGACTAGTGGTTACTAAAGGGAAAGGGCTGGAGAGGGTGTGTGCAGAGGGAGGGAGAAGGGGGTTAAAGGGAACAATAATTCACAATCACAATATTGGTAGGTCATGGGGAAAGCAGTACAGCTTGGAGAAGACAAATAATGACTCTATAGCATCTTGCTATGCTGATGGACAGTGACTGCAGTGGAGGGGGTGAGAACTTGATAGTATGGGTGAATATTGAAACCACAGTGTTGTTTATGTGAAACCATCATAAGATTGTATATCAATGATACTTTAGTAACAAAAAAACATAATCTAACTGAAAAAAAAAGGAATGAGCTATCAAACCAGGAAAAAACATGAAGGAAACTTAAATTCATATCACTAACGGAAAGAAGACAATCAAAAAAGGCTACATATTGTGTGATTCCAACTATGATATGCGAAAGGAAAACGTATGGAGACAATGAAAAAGATCAGTGGTTCTCTTGGATTAGAGTGGAGGGAGAGATGAATAACTGAAATACAGAGGCTTTTTAGGGCAATGAAACTACTCTGTGTGATACTATAGTGGCAGACATATGTTATTATCACATAATTTGTCCAAACCCACAGAGTGCAAAACACCAAAAGTGAAGCCTAATATAAACTATGGATTTTGGGTGATCATGATGTGTCATTTCAGGTTCATCAGTTGTTACAAATCTACCACTCTGGTGAGGGATGTTGATAATGAGGGATATTACATGTATGGGAACAGGAAGCATATTGGGAATCTCTATACTTTCTGCTCAACCTTAAACTGCTCTAAAAATTAAGGTCTTTTAAAAATAAAAAAGCAGACCAAAATACTTAAGAAGTAACTTTTCTGATTTAATAAGTAATTGGATCTTGTAGGTCAGAATGACTCTTTTATTTATAACCTTATCACACTGACTAAAAGTTACTTAAGTAAATTAAAATTCACTAGAGATGTTGAAAATAGTTGTACACTTTTTAAAGATTACTCTTAAGTGAACTGTTTCTGAATGCATACAGTTTTGATAGATGACTTTGACATTTCTGATCCCTTCGATTGTAAAATATTTGGCACACCAATACTCCTCAGAGAGATTTTGCTAACATACAACAATTTTCCACTGCAAAGTATTAGGAGTAATCTAAACTATTTAACTGGGTGGATGACATAGTTTTGGAAAATAAAACTTTACACTTCCCAAATACTAGTTAGCAAGGCATTATCATTACAAGGAACAACTGGACTCAGTGGTTCTCAAAACTACTACTTCTAGTATTTGGTCAGCTATTATTTTGTGCCAAGTTGTATGCTGAATATGTTATATATGCTTTATTTAAATATTCTATCAATTTAGAGGATAGCTCCTATTTCATCTCCATTTTACATAAGAGGAATAGAAATATTAAGTTCTGTTTAAACTAATGTAACTAGTAGGTAATGGTACTGGGTTGAATAGTGTTCCCCAAAATTCATGTCCACTCAGAATATGCCTTTATTTGGAAATAGGGTCTTTGCAGATCTAATTTTAGGATCAGCCCTAAATCCAATGACTAAAGTCCTTATAAGAAGGCCATGTGCAGACACAGAGACACACAGGGATATACAGGAAAACCACAGTCATATACACACTAGCTTATACTTAGCAGTGTGGCATGTATACACATTAACTTAGGTATATTCTATTTACAAATTTTAAAATACCGATTTTCAGAATTGTGGACAATTTTGCTTACCATTCTACTCAATAAACACAAGATTGAATTTGAGATGGGAGATTGAGATGCTGCTGTGTAATCCTTGAAATCTGCCTTGATTTCTATCTGTCCCACTGTGCCAGTGTGTTACAGCAATGAGTATGATTTGAGTGTGTAAAAGTAAAATTTGGTAACACTGAAGGTGCCCCAACAAGTCCAACTGTCTCATGTAGTGCTAATCTAAGAGATCTATTCATTCTTACTTTAAAGGTAAGACTAGCTGCATCAGACTATGATGAGACAGTTGATGAATGAGACCGCGGATTGTGAATGTAATTTTGATTCTTTATGATCATACGCACAATCTACAAGATTTAAAAACCTAGTTTGTACAAAAGATAGGACTTCACTTTATATTCTACCATGCCAGACAGAAGACAGGTCCTCAATAAATATATGATGAGAGAGAGAAGGAACACATTTAGGGTTTTAACAGGCTTGTTGGTTACATAAAACCAAAACATTCACATCTTTATTGTTTCTTTCTGTTCATGATATAAGAATCCTTCAGCTCTCAACCTCCTTTCCTAGCTAGGAGGCTAGGCTCTCCAGGGAATTTCTCTAGCTTCCTGTCTCCTCTTTTCAACAGAAATCAAGGCAGCTCATTATAAATTCCTTTTTCCAGATTGTTGAACAAGCCTCAGCCCCAGAGGGATACAGATGAAAGGACACTAGATTGGGGTCAGGAGGTCTATTTCCTGGGGTCAGGAGATCTCAGTCCACCTCCCCTAACAATTGTGCAACCTCTGGCAAGATGCCTAATCTTCTCTCTCTGGGCCTGTCCTTTCATATCTGCAAAGAGGGAGTAGGACAAGATGATTTCTCTAAGGTCATATTGATGAACAGTTTTGGAATTTGTATTCCACTCCTTTTAGTCTTTCAAAGATCATGCAGAGGGAAATATGGTCTCTTCTGCACCTCAAGGACTTTAGATCAGATTTTCTCTCTCACACACAATGGAAAATTTTTCTCCTTTCCAGCATTGACAGTTTCTATCCCAAACTAGAACTAATTTAATAGTTTTAGCCCATCTTCAATAAAGAAGGATTCTACATGTTCCTATTTTATATTCATATCTGAAAAATAAGCTAGAAAAAAATATGATACAAAAAACTTTGTATCCACTAATTTTTTACATGGTAAACAAGTAGGAACTATATTTTACTAGTATATCTGTTGATTTTTTTCAGAAGTACTCAGTGATGAATTGATACATATTTTAAAAGGATGGAACTTCATTTCTGAAGGTTGACATACAGTCATGGCTAATTATGTCAGACACCATCTATTGCCTACACACTTATATGACCCCTCCTCTTCTTCCATGCTGCTAGAATGCTGCTGTGTTCGCCTAACATGCCAGGCTGGTCCTCCTGGGAAAGTTGATCCCTGTCCCATTTCATAAATGACCTGAATTAATTATAGCAATGCCATCTGTCTTCCTCCTTCCCTTACCCCACAGTGATTTATCTCTGGGGCATTGTGCAACCCAGTTCTGACAAAGGTGTTGTAAGGAAGGTCTGGTGGATAGAGGCTTCTGGGAAATTTTTCTCTATTGATTAAAAAATAAAAAGATTCAGTTGGTGTGCTCATTAAACTGTGTGTGCTCCTCCCTTCATGTCTGCAGAGTAGATATAAAACCTCAGTATACTGTACCTACCTTGTGATAATGAGGCAATGAAATTAGGAATGGAAGCTAGCATGCACAGAAGGTCCCTGCTGACACCAGTGAACTGCCTTCCCAAACTTGGGCTGCCTACTTCTTGGCTCTTGTTATATGAGACAAAGAAATCTCTACTAGTTTTAGCCACTCTGGTTATGCTTTATGGCTCTTGTAGCTGAATGCACTCCTAAACAATGTAATAACCACATAGACAGAGATCTATAACCCTGATAATAAAGCTGGACTTCTGAGAATCTCCAGATCTTTGAATGGCTGTATTAAGACATTTAAAGGTCAAAACCACACAAATTCAAAGCTTAAAAGCCTGACACAATTAAAATACAGGCAGAAAGCAAAACTGCATGGTTTTGGTAAACTAATGTAGGAAGGACAAGTCTTACTAGCTGGCTAAATTCAAGAAATTTTAATGAAGCTGAAAACATATCTCTAACCTTCAGTTACTGTGTAAAAAAAATGACAGGTCATTTTAATGATGTTAATAATGTTAAATGATATAAATTAACTTCTATTAACTGTTTACTAAGTAATAAGCACTTTGAGGATCTTTACAATTACTGACTCAGTTAATTCTCACAAATCAATGAAGTATTACTATACCAATTTTGTAAATAAAGAGACTGAGATTGAAATATGTAAGTGATCTGCCCAAATTCACACAATAATTGGTAAAGCTCAAACCTGGACAATCTCATTCTATTCTCTCTTATTTATCACTAAACTAATTCAACAGAGGGTATTCCTCTACTAGTTCCAAATTTTTCTAATTTTGAAACAGCCTCAACTTATAAAAATAGCAATTGTAAGTAGAATACAAAGAACTTTTTTCCTAAACTATTTGAGAATAAGTTGCCAACAGGATGCCCTAAGCATCCCTCAACACTTTAGTGTATATAGTGGTTTGAATAGTGACACCCCAAAATTTTGTCCAAGTCCTAACCCCTGGTACTTGTGAGTATGACCTTATTTGGAAACAGGGTCTTTGCAGATGTAACTAAGTGAAGGATTTTAAGAGCATCCTGGATTTAGGGTGAAGCCTAAATTCAATAAACAGCATCATTATAAGAGAAACAAGAGAGAGATTTGAGATACATAGATACAAAGGAGAGACACAGAGGAAAGGTGAGACAGAGGTCAAAATTAGAGGGATGCATCTGTAAGCCAAGAAACACCAAGGATTGGGAGAGCTTCCAGGAGCGAGGGGAGAGGCATGGTACTGACTCTCCCTCAGAAACTCCAGAACAAACCAACTCTACTGACATCTTGACTTAAAACTGTGGTCTCCAAAACTGTGAAACAACACATTTGTCTTGGTTTAAGCGACCCAGTTGTGGTTATCCTAGGAAACTAATACACTGTGTAATTCCTAAAAACGAGATCATTCTCCTAAAAAATCCACAATATAATCATTAAAATTAGGGAATTCATATTGATAAATCACTACTATCTAATAGGTTCAGTTTCACCAACTGTCCCAACAATATCTTTGAGAGGCAAGGGATCCAGTTCAGAAGAATCACACTTTTCATTTAAGTGTCATGTCTCCTTGGACTCCTAAGTGTGGAACACTTCCTCAGCCTTTCCTTGACATTCATTATCTTGACATTTTTGAAGATTACAGGATTGGTATTTTATGGAAAGACCCAAATTTGAGTTTTTCCCATGTTTCCTTATGATTAGATTCAGATTATGCATTTTTGGCACCTGTTCTCTGAGCACTTCGTTAAGGTGATGGCTGCCAGAATTCTCCATGTAGAGTTACTAATTTTTCCTTTGTCATTAATAAATATTCTATGGAGAGTTACTTTGAGACTATTGATATCAAAGATTATAGACTCATGGTTTCCTATTTTATTCAAGATTTATAATTTGCTACTGTTATTTTATGTTCAGATTGTCCCCCATTTGACCAGAGGAAGAACCTTCAAACTGGAAAGTCAAAATCATGCTGAGATAGACCTCACATCAGACAGAATGGCTATTAACAAAACAAGAAATAACAAGTGTTGATGAAGATGTGAAGAAAAGGGAATCTAGTACACTGCTGGTGAGATTGCAAATTGGTGTAATCACTATGGAAAGCAGTATGGAAATTTATTTTTAAAAAAACTAAAAATAGAAATACCATATTACCTAGCAATTCCACTTCTGGTAATTTACCCACAGAAAACAAAACCACTAATCTGAAAAGAGATATGTACTCCTACATTTATTGCAACATTATTTACAGTAGCCAAAATATGGAAACAACCTAAATGTCCATCAACAGATGAATGGATAAAAAAGATGTGGTACATAATACAGTAGAATATTACTTTACCACAAAGAATGAAATCTTGCCATTTGTGATAACATGGCTGAACCTAGAGTGTATTATGCTAAGGGAAATAAATCAGAGAAAGATAAATACCATTTGATTTCACTTATATGTGGAACCTGAAAAAAAAACAAGCAGCAAAACTGAAATAGACTCAAACACAGAGAACAGACCGGTGGTTAATAGGTGAATGGGTGGGAGGGATAGGTGAAACAGGTGAAGAGAACATTAGTGATAATGTTTGATAGCTTAATCAAATCATTTGGGTGATGGTTAAATAAGTGTACATACATGTTAAAATTCATCAAGCTGTAAGCTAAGATTTGTGCATTTTATTGTAGGTATTTCAGTAAAAACAAAAATAAAGAAAACTGGCTATTCTCTCCTTTGCGGGTGTCCACATCATTATGTCAGCATTTTCTGGCACAAAACAGGATCCCAGAATCATTTCACTCTTTTCCCTTCCCCATCCTCAGAGTCCATCATTTACTGGAAGATGGTGTTTGGATCCAAGGTCCGGCTGCTCCGTGCTTTGCACCTACTGAGTACAGCTGCTACTTAGCCCTTCGACACTCAGGCGTGCGCACACTTGCATTAATACCTATACATTTCTTTACCTACAAAGATGGAAAACCATGATATATCTAATCCCAATTCAATAAGAGTATTTCATTTTCTGTAATTGGTGTTCCCCTTTCCAAAGGTGAGTAATGTGGCTGCCATTATCTTCATATTTTTACTTACTTGGTCAATTTCTCAGTAGCTAAGTGCCCATTACTTATGCTGCCGTTTTCCCCTCATGGAAAGCTCTTCACCCCTTTCTTGTTCTGACTAGCTGTGACAGAACCCCTCCCTGTGTAGACACCCCGCTCAACCGCCTGGATCTCACCCCGCAGGTCAGTCTGCCCCTGACACTGTGTAGACACCCTCCATAATCCTGACTGGCTCTAACACCCCATGACAGGTCACCTCCATGTATGGATACCTCTCTGACCCCATCCAAACTCTGACACACTTATGTGCATGTCTTTCTTGCCCTCTGGAACTCTAACCATCATACCATGTCTGACAATCCCATTTAGGCTCTGGCAGTCCAAGGCCAAGTCTCCCTGTGTGGACATCTCTTCAAACTGCTCATGTTCTGATAACACTGTTCTGGGCGGTCCTCTGTGCAATGCCCTCCTGCATGGCTCTGGGATCTCGCATGAAGCTTCTCCCCAACCCCCTACCCCCACCCCACCAGGGGAAACCCTCCTCACCTACTACCCCACCGCAAGCTGTCACAGCGCCCCTCACTCTGGCACAGACGTTACCTTGATCGAGGCCCCTAATGCCTTTAGGACTGAACTTTACAAGAAGGTATGGAAAGGGAAAAAGAAGATAAAAAGAAAAGAGCTTATTTCTCCATTAAAGATAAAAACCTTACTAGAAAGTCAACAGAGAAGTGATCATTTTGATCTTTACTTTCAGTACTGATCTGGGAAACGAGGGGAGTTTGGAGGCACACTTGGGAGTCCACACTCTGCTTTCCTTAATGTGGCTGCACATTTTTGGGGGTTCTGAACATATTTATAGCATCTTTCATTTTTAATTTAATAGATAATATTGAGAGAACTGTCTCAGAAAGCTATTCTGGCTATCCCATGGGGTTGCTATTTTAGACAGTTCTACCATTTTCTCTTTTCTATCATAGGTGTGCACCTGATGATTAGGGTCTGTGCCTAGTTTTCAATGGTGTATCATACTGAACTTCACCTTTATAGCCCTTTTCAGTTTACTTTTTCATAGTTAGCCATTGTTAAGCAAACTATAACCATTGGTCCAGTGTGTCTGAAATAAAAGAAACTTCCAGTGTTAGTTGTATACTAATGCCAATTTGACTTTAGGAAAATCTATTGGGATGAACAAAGGTAATTATAAGTTGGACCCAACTATGACCTGTGGCAGAACCAAGACTATAGTTCCAGAAATTTTTAAAAATAAAAGCAATAAGCAGTAACATACATTCTCACATACACACACACTGTACTTCAGGAAAGGGTGATCCTAGGTTATGATCCAGACTCAACATAGAGACCTGTATAATCCCAACAAAATAAAAAGTTAAAGAAAGCTAGAGGATCTTCTCTAAATCAGTCTTTTTCAATTTTTAAAAAAAGCCCTTTTTTAATAAATTAAAGAATCTCAGTTGCTCCCCTTCTATTTTTCATATTTCAAAATTTATAAGCATTTTTACTTTTCTAAAATGTAACATTAAACTGTATACTGAATGTAATTTTTCTAATCTCATAAATCTGGCAATTCACTTTTACCCCTGCTTATGTTCTCTCTACCCCAAGTACTGCTTGTCCAATGCTCTGATTATCAAATGGAGAATAGAATAAAATTACATCCTTTCTTCAGCAGCCATAACTTTGTCCTAATTGCAAGTTAATGAGTATGACCATTTAAGAAAGAAGGTTAAGAATTTGTGATGCAAATTATTCAAACGCAAGTGAATTCCAGAAGAGGAGCAAGTATATGTAATTTTAAGTTAATGATGCTTTCTCAGATCAGCAAGTGTGATAATTACACGACTCCTAGTTATATACATGGTTTACTGCTAAATGGTGCCTAGTCCTCCCTTATTCCCAGGGTTTTTAAAAAAAATAATTGCTAATTTACTCCTATTCTCACTCCTCACTATAGCTATTCTGAATCTTACTCCTTCACTTCACTACTGCCTACTTTGTGCTCGCTTAATGGCCCCATCTCCTACTTTATCATGAAAATAGAGGCTGTCAGTCATTTAACACTGTGGTAGGCAGAATAATGGTTTTACAAAATGTGCATACTCATACCCCTACAACCTTTCAACTTCTTTTCTTACACAGTAAAAGGGATTTAGCAGTTACTAATGGAAGTGTAGACCTAGAGATGGAGAGATTAATCTGGATTATCTGGATGCACCCAATCTAATCACTATAGTCCTTAAAAACAGAGAATCTTTCCTGGCTACAGTCAAAGAGATGTGGCAATAGAAGAGGTAGGAGAAATTTGAAGCACACGAAGGACTTGCTCTACCATTTCTGACTTTGAAGCTGGAGGAAGGCAGCAACCCACCAAGGAATGAGGCACCCTTTACTAGCTGGGAATGGCCTTCAGCTAATAGCCAATAAAAGTCCTATAAGAATTTAAGTCCTGTAACCACAAGAAACTGAATTTCCTCCTAGAGTCTCTAGAGGAGAACACAGATATGTCAACACTTTCATTTCAAATCTGTGGAGCTGGAGCAGAAGAATCGGATGAGCCCAGTGGACTTCCGACTTAACTCTGAGATAAATGTGCCGCTCACGCCACTAAATTTGTCATGGCAGAAATAGGAAACTAATACAGACACTTTATTGCTACATTTGGTTTCATTTTTGACGTTATTAAAATGGCCCAGACAATATTAAAAGTGAGAAGTATTATTTGATGTCCATTATTTCTGTAGTTAAAAATCCCTCACAGAATTCTCTCTGTTTTTAATGACCCTTTTTAACTCTAATGCTCTGATTGAATAGATTGAGATTTAAAATTCAAAGAGGCTTTCATAATTTTCTTAATTTCATTTTAGGAAACTTTGTAGTAAATATATTGTAATGTTTTAGAGACTGATTTTTTTTTATAACCACAGGCTTTTCAGCTCTCTTCCCTCTAACTGTGTATGATTTTGAACTAGTTTATTGAGTTACACTACCAGGCACAAAGAGCCATATTTTGATATCCTGTTACATTTCTCCAAGCACTTTTTCTAGGATTGTGCTTTGGAAAATGAATGTTAAGTTCCTCTGAAGTCACTATAACTGCTAGCACCCTGAAAGTGCACTTTAGGAAGTGTCCATCCAGTGCCTAATTTGGAACTTAATTTTAATAAAAGGAAAAGGAAACGCAGAACTATTTCCTGAGTGAGATGAAGTTCTGCAGTCTGAGGTTGACTATTTAAGTAAACTCTTGTATAACTTTGAATTGTTTTTAAATCCAATGGATTAGAGAAGTGCTTGACACAATTCCTCTTCCCAATACATGGAATTTGTTACTGTTCACTTAAGAATTTTCCTTCTTCAGTGTATTTGTCCTCCAGCTTAAGGAGGCTTACATTTTTCTTCAGGTCTTTACCCAGGTTCATGATTTATTGTATTAGTGAACTGCTAACAAAAAATAGATAATTCTCATTTAATACATATACAGAACTTCATCAAATTGAGCAAACAAAAGGGGGTTACTGACTGAAAGGCTCATACATCAAAATTGATAACAGTGCTGTGTATCTTTATAAAACATGAAACATGAGGTTGCACGAGAGATTACTAAAAGAAATTGCTTAAGCCAATTTTTCTTTATTAAAAACTTAAAAGGCACAGGGTTGGCAGGCATGACATGAAACTAGAAGTTGGCTATCACCCAGAAATAACTGGCTCAAAGGCTGTATCTTGAAACAAAATTTTGATCCTCAAAGGAACACCTCAATATATGGAGAATCTTTGATGTTAATTTTAAAAATTGCTGAATCAAAATTCTATATATTGATCTCCGCTTTCCCATGGACTCTGACTGTGACACTGGAGATTATTTCAAGTAAGAGAAATATAAATCATGCTTATTAATAATATATCCTAAAATATGCAGCCAGAGCTTAAAAAAAAGAAAAGAAATTGCTGGTCCTAGTGATATAACTGAACGTAAGATAATGAACCTAAAATAAAATAAACATACTCAAAATTAGGCACTGTCAAGTGAGATGGAAGTGGCCAAGCAGCATAGAATACTTTGGTGGTAGCAAACTCAATAAAAAAATAACTTTTTTTATTTTGTCCATATTTCCTATCTTCTTTTTCCCCTTGTCTTCAAATATCATTCATTATAGCCATCCTACTTGGCTTTTCTTTTCTATTCTCTTTCTATTCTTTTCTAATCTTACAAAACTATCCTCACCAATAGCTTAAAACTCAACTTGCTATCTCATGTTCTATTTCCTCAACAGTCTGTCAAAGACCTATTTTATGCTAAAATGTTGATGGTTGGCTAGAGCTTTATGTCATTTGCTCCATATGACACATTTGTGGGTTTGTCTTTTTTCCAGTTCTTCAAGTAACTTATGTGTATATTATGGTTAAATAATAAAATTTTATAGTCACTTACCATGCAAGACAGTAAGGAAGATGTTGTGGTAACAGTGCATTGGATAGAACGTAGACTGTATATTTTATGGGGCATCAACTCTACTTGTGAGATCTTTGAGATCTTTGATAAGTAGTACGGTGGGGGAGGCTCAGAGTATAGACTCTGGAGCCAGCATGTGTAAGTTAAGCCCTCACTCTGCTACTTACCTGTGTGTGAATGCAGAATTTATTTCTATGTCTCTGTTACGATAATAAAGTGGCTACCTCATTGAGTTCTTGTGAAGATAAATAAATGAATACAAATTAAGGTGATCTGAATGGTATCTGCCACATCCTGAATATTTTCTGTTTTTGCCATTATATTACTATAATATTATTAAAGGAGGCAATACCATATTTAATTCATAGAATAGTGACTGGTATATAGTAAAACACATAATAAGTTATTGAGTTGTTGCTTTGTATGCATATTTACGTGTATGTTTGTATAGACAGCCATGATTCCAACTGAAGGCTGTTAAATGAGAAACCAGATTTCCTAGAAATGACCACGATTTTTTTTAGCCATTTACTAACTGATTAGTCTATTTATTTCTGTGTTCAAAAAATTTACAGAATAGTCAATATATGCACGCACTATGCTAGCCAGTGGGGATTCAAGGATATTTCATATCCCCAACAAGAAATGGGGTACAAAAGAAAGAGGAGACTCAGAGAATAACAAAAAATAGAGACAAAGGCAAAGTAATGAAGTAATAAAAAATCTAGAATAAACATCTCTGAACAAAGCTGCTTAGAAAATGAAGAAGAATTTGACAGTTTAGAAGGTCCAGTTATTTCTTTTAAAACACAAAAAGATTTAGATTATGTGAAGAGAGGAAAGAGCTAGGTATATTTATAGGAGGAGGGAAGTAACTGGCTGGGAGTAAGCACAGATGCCCAAAGAGAAAGAGAACGATTCAAGAGGCCATTTGTTTCCCCCGAATTCAGGAGAATACATCAAGAAAGGATGCTTTTTTTTTTTTTTAATGCTAGAGAGGTATTGAGATAAGACTAGAAGAAATGCAAAAGCTAGACTCAGCTTGAAAGATCTCAGCTAAATACTGAGTATATACTATGGAGTTAAGATTAAAATTCAGTTAGAGGGAAAGATTATGAAATGGCATTTTGGGAAAGTTTAGCTTAGAGGAAAGACAATGGATTGAGAGTCAGGAGCTCTCAGTTATAACCTGAGTTTAGCTGAGTGGCTCTTGATCAGTCATGTCCACAATCGGAGATTAATTTGCATATCTTCAAATGTAAAATCCAATTATTGAACTCTGAAAGTTCTAAATCCCCTTCCAAGTGCAGAACTCTACAGCAGGTGCTGATCAGAAGAGTACTATAAAATAGCAGTGTTTCCTTTGAAGTTGTATGAGTGTTCATTAAATAAATGAATACCAAAATAAACGTACTCATCAGCTAGTTGGACAGTCCTGTAGGAAATGCTTATGGGTCTTGGGTGAGTTCACAGAAATCACTCCTCCAGCTGTTTTTGAGTGAGGCTGGCAACCCTTGAGACACTCCATCTACCTGACAGGATGCTGACCAGTGCTTTGCTAATCATAGGTAAGCTGGCAAAATGGCCCAGAAAATGCAGAGTATCATTTTTACAAGACTGGCTGACTGCATGGGAATCATGCCCTACTTCTGGAGGGCATGTAACCTGAAATGCCTGCGTTATCTCACCTACATTAGAGCTATGATACTCACAATCACTTCTTTATCTGCAAATGAGGAGAAAATGCCCAGATATATGGAGCATGTTGTCTAAATTTTTATGCAGTCCTGGCTTGTAAGTAATTTCAAGCAGATAAGATTCTTTATACCAGATCAGATGAAGTTCTGTGGTAGGAAATAAGGACTTACACAGGCTTATTTATCATTCCTATAAAATTAATCCAGGGGTAGGCTTTCCAGGGAACTATGGACACTTCACATAAGGAGGGACCCAACCTTCTTCTACTGTTTTTGTTCTCCTGAATATGGCTTGCATTTTAAAACCCATTTCAGAGCCCAAGCAAGCTGCTGGAGCTCCAGTCATTATATCTGCATGGAAGTCTGAATAAAGAAAGAAGGTGAGAGCACCCTTGTCTTTTAAGGATATACACTAACAAAAAATTCAGTGTCCATCTCTACCTCATGGCCAAAACTTAACATAGTCAATATAGGCAGCCTCAGAGTAGACTTGAAAATGTAATCTTTTAGCTGGATAGTAATGTAACTGACAAAAAATCGGTGTTCTTAAAAGTAAAGAGTAAGTGCAGAATGAATATTATAAAATAACTAGTATCCTGCTAGTCTTCCATTTTACCAGATCTGTTGTAGATCAGCTTGGGGCTCTACTCCACCTCATATTCATGCAGGAATGCAGGCTGACAAAGCCTCCACTATTGGAAGTGTAGATAGTTCCCGGGGCCAGGGAAGGGAGCACACAGCACTTCTACAAGCTTCCAGTGGTCAGTGGAAATCACTTAGCTACATCCTATTTCAAGGGGAAGGGAAATGCAATTTCATCACATGAACAAATTGACAGAGAAGAACCAGGATATTTGTGAAAAGCCTAATGATTACTAGATGGGTTTTCCCAGAGAACCAATTATGCTAAAATTCCAGACCAAGATCTTAAAGAAACATGTAAATGACTACCCAAGACATATCAACCACAGCAAAGGCATGAGGAACTTCACCAAAGGCAAATTTTAGTGCTGTTCAGAATTACAGTCTGATTATTGATTTTAAAATGCAAATTTCTTGATACCAACCCAAGTGAGTCTGATTCTGTAGGTCTGCAAGGGAACCCAGAACTCTTCATCTAACAGACGTTTCAGCAGATCCTCAGGCACGTGACCACATTTTGAATAAAACTGCATGACAGGCATTAGAATAGCCAAAATAAAACAAATTCACTAAAAAGTACAGCCCAATTGAATATTAACTATTAACTCAAGATATTTTTAGCATGATGAAGAAAGAGTTGCTTTTAAGATTGGGAAATGTTAAATTATTTTTTTTCAATTATCCAAAGGTAGGAATAATTCCAGTTCATTCTAGACTTGAGAGAATTGTTAAAAACAATTGTCCTTTATTTCTAGTGTCTTTATGCTTACCGAACTACTAATTCTAAAAGGTGAAAGTGGTTATAAGCACTGACTCTGGTGTCAGTGCACCTGTGTTTGAATATCAGATCCTCCCATTCGTTCTTATGTGAACTTGGGCAAATATATACTTTATCTGAGTTTCAGTTTCCTGAAAATAGAGATAATACTGTCTTCCTTAAAGTTCTGTTATGAAAATTAAATGAAGTAATATATATGTGAAATATTGAGTACAAGTGTTTATTTAGTAGAACTAAGCAAGAACAATTCGAAATTGAAGTTTCTTCCAGTTTTCATTGCCAACATATTCAATAATCTAAAGATTCTCTGAAATCATGTTATTTAATCCAGTGTGACAGTGTAAATGAATTTCAGTTCCGCATGCAAAGCTTTATGTTAATTTGGAATAATGTAACTACTTCTTTAGGCTGAAAAGAAAGAAGATACTCAGCATAAAATATCATTAGATGGAAAAAATTAATTTATTAGGTATCTTTCCTATGCAATTATTTCCTTCTAAGAGTTTGCAAAATCTATGGTAAGCACAGATTTGTATCATACTGTTAAGCAAATCTACATTATGGGGTGAAAAGGAATAAAAGCTGAGTCCTTTTTTAAGGTGTAAGATAGCGTCAGGAATCAGCAAGAATAAATAAAAGCAGTTCCCGTCTGGGCAAGTGATGAATTGAATCAAGAACTGCATAATCAGAGTGGAAACTAAAAATATTGCTGTTGCATGTGTGCCCATAGAGGCTCCACCCGTTTCACTGGTATCACATCTACATCAAATGGCAAGAGAAAACCATTAAGGCCTTGAAGCACAGCCAGTTCCTCTGCATCAAAGCTTAATGGCTGCCTCCCAACTGTGCTCAGCTGGTCATCTCCTAATAATGGTTGATAACAAAAGCCAGATACCTCCCCAGCTGCTGTCCACTAAGCTAAAATAGGCCGTCCAAGGGGCAGGCAGATGAAATTCTATGAAAAGTTGCTGAAGGAGAATTAAATAGTGCCACACAGATTGCTGTTGGCTGTGGGAAGACAATCGCAGCTGACAGAGGAGCCAGCCATAGGTGTGTGCAGTGTTTTGACAGCTATCAGAGAAGAAGCGCTCATTTTCAGGAGAAACAAAATACAACCAGTGAGGCAAAGGATCAAACAGAGGCGGATTTACAGAGAACCAAATGAAGCTTGCACTGCGTCTTCTAGGACACTAGAAAGGAAGCCAGCACTTGGATTGATATGGTCATTTGTTTTTGTAAGGTTTTCAAGAGTACAGTATTTTAACAGCAGATGGTTCAGATCACTGTCTCTTACCACCCCCACCTAAGTCTCCGTCACCCTTTCCCTTGTGTGGAAGATATGGAAGTGGTTCTTGGCACTTTTGAGATCCAGCTACACAAGGAAGCTGAATTGGGCATACATTTAGTTTGGGTTTACAGTGGGATGTATTTTTCCCTTTGGCCTATGTTTAAGTTATTAGTAACTGTCCTGGTGCAGAAAACCAGAAATACTTGCCTACTGGGTAGACTCACTGAAAGTCTTAACACAAAGATATTTGCGTTATGAATGTCCCTTGCTCAGGGTCTGTAAGAATGTAGACAGTGTGGGGAAATAGGCCAGTCTGTGGGAAATTCCTGCTGGTTGTTAGGCAAATTTTAAGTGGAGGACTCACTTCTGAAAAATTTCTGACTAAATGGAAGTTCTCTGCTGTTGGGGATGTATTTTATAATGCAAGGCACAAAGTTATAAAAGTACCACTCATTTTTATGGGAATTACAAGAAACAGAATTGCAAGAAATCAAAATCCCCGTGCTTGTAAAGCCGAAGCTTGTAGTAATAGAACAAACAATAAATATGTCTATGTATGAAATCTCATGTTTTTCTAATTTAAAAAATTGGATCAACTATATTAGAGGAAAAAAATCTTTCTAATCTCCCTGTAGAAAGCATTATAAATCATACCATATGAAAAGTAACCAAAGAATTCATAACACATAGGAAAATAAGTTTTATAGATACATTATAGGTAATTACTAATAAAAATGTTTTCTGTATTTTGCAATTTTTTTATTGTTCTAAGTAGATATTCAATTTGTGCCTAATCTTGTAGTTTTAATGTGCATTCCTTTATTTAAAGAGGGCTGCCCTGAAAAATTAGTGATTTGCTGCCAGCGTTTTTAATCTTTTCAAATTTCCATTACCCCTATTGATTAAGAGCTGGTATCCACAGGATAAAACAAATTATTCCAATTTCCTTAATACTATTTATATGTATATAAAAATTACATATTACATATCATTATCTTTTAAATGTTGTCAAAGTATAAGATAGATATTAAAAAGTATACAGGTCATAAGTCTATATCATTATGGACTCTTGCAGGTTTCACCAAATTTCAACAAATTCACCAAAACCACCTTCAAAAGAATCCCATAGTCTCCCATGGTACTTCCTGAAGTCTCTCTACTCCCCTCATCTGCTCTCATGACTTCTAATGCCACCAATTCATTTTACCTCTTTCTGAACTTTATATAAATGGAATCATGGCATATATACTAATTTGTGTCTGGCTTCCACATCATTGTGTGTAGGTATAGTTTATCCTCATGGCTGCAGAGTGTCCCACCATGGGAATTGAATTTATGTGACCTACTGTTGATGGGAACTTGCATAGGCTCTAGTTTGGGGCTACAACAAATGATACTGTTATGGATACTCTTGCATACACATGTAAACACATGTACACATTTCAGTTGAATATATATGTAGGAGTGAACTACTGGCTTATAAATATCATTATTAAAAACAAAATGAATTGCCATGAGTTAGTTGTATTACTATGTCTTTAAATCTCAAACTGAATTAAAAATTCTATAAGTAGTTGAACATTGTAACAGTACTATTAAGTTTAAATATTGTGACTATAGCTATTAGATGATACATTTTAAAACTCAAGGACACAAATAGCCAAGAGAAATGGAAGAGGTACAAACAGAACACATAATTCTTAGTTTGGAGTATTATTTCCGTCAAGGGTGGTCAGAGAGTTTTGAGGATTAGATAGGGTGACTCCAAATCCTGTTTATACCTATGGGCTTGGTGTGCTCATTGGTAGCATTCCATTTACTGTGAGGTCACCGAGGACAAGGAGAAACATCTGAGCATCTGAAATGACTACTAAAATGCCAAAAGGAGTACACATTAGTCCTTGACTGAGATTGGTAAGCAGAGACACATTGGACCTTTGGATTGAAGGCTAACAATTATTAAATTGTTATACAGATTTTGCAATCCATTTAGTCTGCTGCTTCATCTCAGGAATGGCATGCACACTCTGGGTTGGGAGACACAGTTACAAACAAGGGGAACAGAGCCCAGACACAAGATGAAGAGATGTGAGACATTCACATGAACATAGGGGCTCAATAGAGAAAGAAAAGATTTGAGGCCTGAAATAACTAATTGGCAATGGAAAAGTTGAGTCATGAGGACATAGAAAGCAGAGCTATGAAAACAAACTAGTAAATAACAGAATCAACTCTTGCTTCAATTTGGGATTTTGATTGTGGGACAGTAAATGTGGGAAAAGTTAATTCAGAATTACTTTCCTTATCAGAGAGTTAAAGCCCATGCAACAGTACACTTTTCAAAACAAAAAGTAGCTGTGGTACTCAGAGAATGAAAATGACAAAAGCATTGTGTTCCCCATATCTTAACCTCGCATATCTGTGGTGTATTGCTCCATAATATTTTACTTGGGTCCAATTCACTCTAACATGATCTTTAAAAATATTTAGAGCTTCTTGCATAATGGGTTCCAGCCCGTGCTTTTTACTGTGTAGACTAATAATGTACACTGAGAAAGTATTTGCAAAATTAAATGTTGACACTAAAAGACAAAAATTCTATTCTATGTTGTGTTAACAGCCAGATACACTGGGTACCTACTGTGTTTTGGGGAAGCTTTATGTATTGTACATAAAGTAACTCTATGCAGTAGGCACTATTATGACTCTTACCTTAAATGAAAGGAAGCTGAGGAAAAAGAAGTTTAACTTTCCCATATGCATAGCTTACAAGTGGACGAAGCTCTGATACCTAGGCCAAAGCCTAGCCCTCAGCCACTAACGCAACTCCATGCCGAAACTGCTGCAGGTAAGAACTCAGGTGGTTCCCAGAGCAACTAAGTGGTTATGGGAAATGGAATATATGAGACTTAATGGAAAAAATGTGGGCATGGGAGCCAGACAAACTAAATTCACTTCAATTTACTAGTGACATGATCTTGGACACTTAACTTCTGGGGCCCTGCTTCTTCTCCTGTAAAATGAAGCTAAAAATTGGGTTTCCACTGGGATTAAATTACATAATCCATGTAAAGTGGCTACTACAGTACACTGTTTTGTGTTCCATGAAGTTTTTTCCTCCTTCATCCTTGTTAGACCAGGGAATAGCCTTAAGAAATCATCTTTCTGAACTCTTGTCTCAATATAGATGAAAACTATTCACCTCTCCTGGGGTATTTGTCCGAACTTTTAAATATGATTCGGGAACAGCGCTTGTATTTTATCACATGACAGTCCAGACAGTCTTCCTCAAGGCTAATCAAATTTCTTGGTTAAATTGAAGCCCACTTTCTCTTACCGACTTTTCACCAAACATAGAGAAAAACTGGCAATGGTTCCCTCATAAATGCTTTTCTTCGGTATCAATTTTGAACTCATGGAAATTATCTTCAGGCAACAAACAGTTAAAATTTATTTTCGCCTATGCTTTTACCTAGGTAGACCTCTCATAAACTGCATTTATTTTTATTTTGTTCTTTGAAATGACATGCAATAATCTGTTGCAATTTTTCCTAGGTCCAGCTCAAGTATTTTCTCTAATTTGTAGGTTTCAATGGTCTCCCGGACAAGCAGATCTTACGTGTTCTCCTACAGGCTAGTGCTATGTTGTACAATTTGGTAATCTATGGTTTCCTCCACAGGAGTTTGAGCAATTTGAAGACTAAGACAGTATAGTATTCATGAGTTTTACTTGTTATATTTTTTACAGCCAGAGTCTAGGGTTGCAACTGGTTCATAATAATGGTACAAATTTGTTGAATTAATTTTTGCTGCATTAATGTACTATATTATAATTAATAAGAAAATCACCATTTAAGTTTATATTCTAGATTATCTGTACTTCATGAATTCTCTGGGTGCCAGTATTAGCAACTTTACTCAAAGATTAATGTTTAAATTTCTCTCCAGTTAATACAAGGTAGACAAAGTGGAATCTGTATTAGTTAAGGTATGATGAGCTGCAGTAATAGAGGATTCGATGATAATTTAATGGCTTGATGAATATAGAATTTATTCTCTCTCATGTCACAGTACAAGCTGGGTATTCCTTGTGTCCTCCTCATACTGTCAGGAACCCAGGCTGACATAAGTTCTACCATCTTCAAACATTTATCATCCAAGGTTGCCTTTTTTTCCAGAAGGAGAGGAAATGGGGTGTTGGGGAATGTATTTGCAATTTTATATGACACTAGTTAGAAGTATGGGAGTAAACTCATCATTTCTGTCCACATTTCGCTGGTGAGATCTTAGTCATAGCTTCAAAGGGGGATGGGAAACATAGTCTATGACTAAGCAGCTACATCCTAGCCACAACTCTATTACTTAGCATTATGGGCTGAATTACATGCTCCCCTAACTCCTATGTTAAAGTCTTAACCCCCATTACCTCATAATATGACTGTGTTTAGAAATAGAGTTTTTAAAGAGATGTTTAAGTTAAAATGAGGCCATTAGGTGGTCACACTCCGATATGACAGATGTCCATATAAGAGAAAATTGGGACACAGATGCACACACAGAAGGAAGATCGTGTGAAGATGTAGGAATTCAACAGTCCTCTACAAGCCAGAGAGGCCTCAGAAGAAACTAGCTCTGCTGATAGCTTGGTTTTGGATTTCTAGCCTCCACAATTGTGAGACAATAAATTTCTCTTGTTTAGGCCACCAAGCCTATGGTACTTTCATATGGCAGCCATAGCAGGTAATACACTAAAGAAGGAACAGATCTGGGGGACAACCAGCAGTGTCTGCTGCATTAGGTGAACTATGAGTTGGTTACTGTCTTGTTTCAGGCTGCTGTAACAAATTGCCATTGACTAGGTAGCCTTAAATATCAAACATGTATTCTCACACTTCTGGAGGCTGGACGTCTGAGATGACAGTGCCAGCCCAGTTGGATTCTGGTGAGATCTCTCTTCCAGGTTGCAGACAGCTGCCTTCTCCTTGTGTCCTCACGTGATAGAGAAGACAGGCAAAGCAAGATCTCTTGACACTGTTAAAAGGTCACCAGTCCCATTTATGAGAGCTCTACCCTCATGACCTCACAAAAGCCCACAACTCCAAATACCATCACATTGGGATTAGGATTTACACATATGAACTTTGTGGGGGCAGAGGTGGAGACAGACACAAATGAGATCTCTCTACCCCTTAACAGACAATGATCTTTTTAAAATGTAAGAGTCTTACACTTTTCTGTGTGAAGCCTTAGAATGATTTCCCATTTCATTCAGTGCAAAACTGAATGTCCTTATTGTGTCTAACAAGGACTGAAGTTATGGCCCTGTACCAACTTCAGCCTTGGCTTCTGTGACGCTTCCCCTTATTCATGTCACTTCAGAAACATTAGTCTTCCAAGCATGCTCCCACTCTAGGGCTTTGCTGTTTTCTTTCTAGTAATGCCTTTCCCAAGAGAGCCACAAGGCTCACTTTATTACTTATTTTTGGTGTCTGCTTAAAAGCTATTTTATTAGTGAGGCCCTCCCTGACTACCTATGTAAAATAGCAACAATAGTCCCCATGTCTTTGCAAGGCTCTTGTCATGCTTACTGCTTTGTCCTTGCCCATAGCCCTTGTGATTACCTAATATATCACTAATGTATTTATTTGCATATGCATAGTATGTGCTGTCTTCTAGAACACACCATGAGTTCATAGAGCTTCATCTGTTCACTGTTGTATCCCCAGCATCTAGTATGGCTCAGATAAGCCTCTACTGATTGGACACCTCAAGTAGATATGTTTAGACATCTATACAAGAGGTTTTTTCTGTCCCAGAACAACCTGAATTATGAGCTGAAAGATAAAAATATTAAATTGATAGGGACAGAAACCTAAAGAATGTGAGGAAAATGATGGGAGGAATATACTCTTAGGTTAGTCAAATACAGATCTTTATCAACTTACAATGAAGCTACATCCTGATAAACCACAGTAAACTGCAAATATCCTAAGTCAGAAATGCATTTAATACACCTAACTTACCAAACATCACAGCTTAGCCTACTCTACCTTAAATATTCTCAGAACATTTACGTTACCCTACAATAAGGCAGAATCATCTAATGCAAAGCTTAATTTATAGTGAAGTGTGGAATATCTAATTTATTGAATACTATACTGACAGGAAGAAACAGAATGGTGTTCGCGTTGTTTACCCTGGTGATCACATGGCTGACTGGGAGCTCCCGTTCGCTGCTGCCAGCAAGTATCACAAGAAAGTATGGCAGTGCAGATCACTAACCCAGAGAAGGATCAAAATTCAAAACTCTTTGTATGGTTTCTACTAAAGGCTTATCATTTTTATAACACCATAAAGTTAAAAAGTTGTAAGTCAAGCTATTATAATTTGGAGATGTCTCTAATCATAATATTTTTCAGACCCTTTTTGTCTATACTTACAGTCAAATGAAAGGAATCACAAGGGTAAGGACCATCTAATATATTTCATGTGTGGATGTGCTCAGTATATATCTGTAAAATATATAAGTAGCAAAAGATCTCTGTTTGTGTATTTCTTTTACTTTGGTCTGCAAGACTCTTTCCTGATCTTTCAGTTTTCTTAACTTCATTTTAATTACACCATTCTAAAGTTTGTCTTTAAAGTTCATTTTCATAGCAATCGGGTAAGAAGAAGAAATAAAAGGCATCCAAACTGGTAAGGAAGAAATAAAATTTCCACTATTTCCTGAGGACATGATATTATACATAGAAAACCCTAAAGAAATCCACCAAGAACTATTAATAAATGAATTCAGTAAAGTAACGGGATATAAAATCAATATACAGAAATCTGTTCTGCTTATATATACAAATAATGAACTAACAGAAAATTAAGAAATTAATCCCATTTACAATAACATTGAAAAGTGAAGGGTCCCCACCTGTAAGATGGCGAACTTCCTGCTTCTCTTCCGGGTCTTCAGTTCCCACCGGCGCCACCTGAAGCCCAGTCCCAGCACCTAGTCAATAGCCATCAGCCCTGTAGAAGTAACACCTCAATCAGCTCATACCCCTTTCTATATAACCCAGCACCTTTCCCTAATGAAGCGGAATTCTCCGGTGAATTGCTGCTGTGTGTCGCTCCTTTCCTTTCATTAGTGCCAAAACCCAGGAGATGGGACACCCCAACTGGGCCCCATCTTCCCCCCCCCCCCACGACACCAGCAGCAGCTTGCCCTCATCCTCTTTTTCCGGCACTGGCTCCTCACACTCACCACTCCTCTTTGGCCTTTGGGTAAGTTTTCCCCCGGAGTGGTCCGCTCTCCCCTGAGCTATCGCAGTGCCATTGACCATGATCGTCCGGCAAGGCCCTGACGCTCGGGGACGAGGAGGGAACGCTCCCCGCCTCAGGCCTTTACGGCTGCAGCGGACCCTCAGGCCCCTCCTCCAACAGCCATAAACGAGGTGACTCCTTTGCAGATGAGAACGCTCCCTTTTCCCCCTCCTCCTTCCGTTCCTTCCGCCAAAAATTCCTAGTACTAGGTTCCTCGTGACTCCGGCACTCTGCCTTCTTAGAGAAGTCTGGGTGATGACCCACACTTCCTAAGAAATTCCGACTCATATACGAGTTTCCGCAGACCACCAAGGATCATCAGGGACACCCTTTGTCTCCTTGCGGTCTGCTTCCAATCCGAGGATCTCCATTCGTCTTCCCCTGTTTGTCTCCTTCTCTGTCCTTTAGCCATGGGAGCCTCCTCATCCCTCCCTGAAAGTTCACCTCTTGAATGCCTGCTTAAGCATCTGGCTACCCTCTCCCTGACGCCTAATATAAAACCAAAACTTCTCCATAAATATTGCTCCCAAGATTGGCCGACATACCCCCTAGACAATAACAACCAATGGCCCGCAGGGGGAACTCTTGATCCTAACATCACTCATGATCTTTTTAACTACTGCCAGCGCCTGAAAAAATGGAAGGAGATTCAATATATCGAAACTTTTTGCCTCCTAGCTCAAAATCCCAGCCTCTGCACCACCTGTTCCCCACCCCAAGTTTTCCTAGCCTGCAAGCCATCTCCCTTCCCTCCACACACTCCCAGTCCCTCTTCGATTACCTTTGACCCAGCCGATGAGCCTCCGCCATACAGGCTTCCCCCTTCAGCCCCTCCCCCTCCCACAACCCCTCCACCCTCTTCTGCCCTCCCCGCTGCCTCCACCTCCTCCCCCACAGAAGCTTCCCATCCTCTCCCTTCCCCCTCCTCTCCTACAACAGCCCCTCCCCCTTCCTCCACCACCATCTCCTCTCCCACCTCACCCCCTCTGCCTTCATCCCCCTCACCTTCCCCCCACCACAGATCGAGCCTGAGCCTTTCAGCCTCCCTCTAAGTCCCAGGCAGCTCTCCATCTTCCTAATTTGTCGAAGCCCTTCTCATTATACATCCATGAAAGGTCCAGTCAAGCACTAGGAGTCCTAGGCCAATATTATGACCCATCCTTTGCCCCAGTAGCTTATCTCTCCAAGCGATTGGACCCCACAGTTTGGGGATGGGCCCCCTGCCTATGGGCATTAGCCGCTGGGCAGCTCTTGCAGAAAGAAGCTCATAAACTAACATTCAGGGCGCCCCTTACCATTCTGTCCCCACATCACCTAAAGGACCTCTTAACCTACAAAAGTTTACAGAATCTCCCTTCCTCCAGACTCCTGACCTTACTATCCTCTTTCCTCTAAAATCCAGACATTTCTTTCCTCCCCTGCCCCCCCTGAATCCAGCTACTCTTCTTCCTCTACCCTACTCTCCTCATACTCCCTCACATGATTGCCTGGAAGCCCTTCACAACTTCCTTCCGTGCCACTCCACGATCTCCGAAGGAGCCCTCTCACACTCCGACCTCATCTGGTTTACTGATGGGTCCTCCTTTAAACATGAGGGCACCCACTACTCAGGATATGCAGTAGTCTCCCTCGAAGATGTCATCGAAGCACAAGCCCTACCCCCCGGTACAACCAATCAACAGGCCAAACTCATTGCAGCCACCAGAGCTTGCACTTTGCCCAGGACACGTCTCTCACACTGTACACTGACTCCAAATATGTATTCCACATTCGCTTGTCTCATGTGGCAGTATGGAAAGAATGAGGCCTCCTCACCACAAAAGGAAATTTCATCACTAATTCAGCCTTAATTACTAAACTTCTAGAGGCTTCACAACTCCCACACCGACTGGGCATAGTCCACTGCAAATCACATAAAAAAGATGACTCCCCCATTACAAGGGGTAACAACAAAGCTGACAGAGTAGCCTGGTCAGTTGCCCTATCAGAAGATGCACCAGACAACGATCCGTCTGCCCTTGCGGTTTTAGCCTTATCACAAGACACCCTCTATTCCCAGGACAAAGAGCCCCTCTTCCACTTCTTACACTATCTATTCCATCCTAGCCCCTAATCCTGGTCACTTCGCTAGCTAAGGTCACCCTTCAAAACTGGCGGGCCTTAGATCTGCTTACAGCCAAGAAGGGTGGCACCTGCGTCTTCCTTCGAGAAGAGTGCTGCTACTACATCAACGAATCTGGCATTGTAGAAACTGACATTACCAAACTCACTGACCTTGCCTCCAGCCTCCACTCTGCTTCCAATTCCAACCCATTCTCTTCAATACTAACAAACCCCCTCCTTACCTGGCTCTGGCCCATTGCAGGCCCCATAATAATCATTCTTCTCGCCTGGCTCTTCTTACCTTGTATAATAAAGTTCATCAAATCCCAAGTCGGTAAAATTTCTAATCAAACTTTCAACCAGCTTTTACTCAAGAACTACCAGCTTCTGGCCACAGAAGATCCCTCACCCTCATGTAGCCTCCTCACCACACACTGAGATGGACCCCTCTCTCCACTGGAAACCGTTCCTGGAAACAATGGCTGCAGATGCCTGGCTTCTGGCACCCATATCCTCTTGGCACCATTGGAATCAACAAGTCCTCGACCTATGGTTACAGGGAACTTTCATTGATTTCCAACCTGAAGAAGTCCACATCTACTCATCCTTACTGTGGGGAGTCCTATCAACCCTTTCCTCCCGGTCCTCAAGCCCTCACTCCCTTCTCCACCCCCGTTCAGCAGGAAGCAGTCAGAGAGAAAGCAACGTCCACAACCCTATAGAGGAGAAAGGGGGGAATGAAGGGGCCCCACCAGTAAGATGGTGAACTCACCCCTCGCCACCCCTAATCCCAGCACCTAGCCAATAGCCACCAGCCCCGTAGAAGTAACACCTCAATCAGCTCATGCCCCTTCCTATATAACCTAGCACCTTTCCCTAATAAAGCGGAATTCTCCGGTGAATTGCTGCTGTGTGTCACTCCTTCCTTTCAAAAAGAATAAAATACTCAAAAATAACCTAATTAAGGACGTGGAAGACTTTACCTCTGAAAACTATCAGACATTGATGAAAGAAAAGACACAAATAAATGGAAAGCTATTCCATGCTCATAGAAGGTTTAATATTGTTAAAAAGGCTATATGACCCAAAGCAATCTACAGATTCAATGTAATCACTATCATAATAAAAATGGTATTTTTCACAGAACTAGAGCAAATAATCCTAAAATTTGTACAGAACTATAAAAATCCTCAAATATCCAAAACAATCTTGATAAAGAAGAACACAGCTGGATGTGTCATGCTCCCTGACTTCAGACTATACTACAAACTACCATAATTAAAAAAGTATGTTACTGGCACAAGAACAGACCCACAGATCAGTGGAACAAAATAGAGAGTCTAGTAAGAGACCTGCACCTGTATGATCAATTAATAAATGACAAAGGAGACAAGAATACACAATGCGGAAAAAGCAGTCTCTTCAATAAATGCTGTTGGGAAAACTGGACAGCTATATGCAAAAGAATGAACCTGTATCACTTTTTTATGCCACACACAAAAATCACACAAAAATAAACTCAAAATGAATTAAAAACCTAAATATAAGACATGAAACCATAAAACTCCTAAAAGAAAACATATGCAGTACACTCTTGAACATCAACATTAATTTTTTTCTGGTTACATCTCCCAGGCAAGGGAAACAAAAGCAAAATTAACAAATGGAAAGTACTTCAAACTAAAAATATTCTGCACAGCAAAGGAAACCATCAACAAAATGAAAAGGCAGCCTACCATATGAGAGAATATATTTGCAAATGATATATTTGATAAGGGTCTAATATCCAAAATATATAAAGAACTCATACAACTCAACACCAAATAAAACAACCACATTAAAAAAACATACAGAGAAAGAAACAAATCCTACCATTTGCAACAACATGGATGGAGCTGGAGGACATTATGCTCAGTGAAATAAGCCAGGCGGTGAAAGACAAATGCCAAATGATTTCCCTCATTTGTGGAGTAAAACAATGAAGCAAAACTGAAGGAACAAAATGGCGGCAGACTCAGAGACTCCAGGAATGAACTAGTGGTTACCAAAGGGGAGGGGTGTGGGAGGGCGGCTGGGGAGAGAGGGAGAGGGGGATTGAGGGGTATTATGTTTAGTACACATGGTGTGGGGGATCACGGGGAGAACAGTGTATCACAGAGAAGGCACATAGTGGATCTCTGGCATCTTGCTGCACTGATGGACAGTGACTGCACTGGGGTATGGGTGGGGACTTGATAATATGAGTAAATGTAGTAACCACATTGTTTTTTCATGTGAAACCTTCATAAGAGTGTATATCAATCATACCTTAATAAAAAATTTAAAAAAAAAACATACAGAGCACCTGAATAGACATTTTTTCAAAGACATACAGATGGCCCATAGACACATGAAAAGATGTTCATCACAAATCATCAGGAACATGCAGATTAAAACCACAATGAGATATCACCTCACATTAATCAGAATAGCTAATATCAACAAGACAAAAAATAACAAGTGTTGGTGAGGATGTGGAGAAAAGGAAACCCTTGTACTCTGCTAGTGGGAATGTAAACTGGTGCAGCAACTATGGAGGTTTCTCAAAACTAAAAATAGAAATACTATATGTGCCAGGAATTCTACTTCTGGGAATTTACTCAAAGAAAACAAAATCACTTATTTGAAAAGATATATGCACCCCTGGGTTGATTTGTTTTTTAAATACTAATAATAATATTTATCACATTATTTACAATAACCAAGATATGGAAGCAACCTAAATGTCCACTGATAGATGAATGGATAAAAAAGATATGGTACATAATTACAATGGAATATTATTCATAAAAAATAATGAAATCTTGCCTATGGAGTACTATGCTAAGCGAAATAAGTTAGAGAAAGACAAATACCATATTATTTCACTTACATGTGGAATCTCAAAAACAAAACAAACAAAACAGAAATAGACTCATGAACACATAGAAAAGACTGGTGGTTGTCATAGGGGAGGGATGAAGGGAAAAATGAGTGAGAATGTTTGATATTTTGATCTGGGTGATGGTTACATGAATGTATACACATTTCAAAATGCACTGAGCTATACACTAAGATTTTACATTTTATTATATGTATCTCAATAAAAAAATTTTTTAATTTCAGTTTTCATTTTTTGGCTCATCTTTCTTGACTGTCTTAATCTGTTTCAGTTCATATATTCTCACAAGTTGGACTAGTTTTCCTCTCTGTGATAGTTTCCAAATCTACAAACCCAAACTGATCCATCTCTTTTCAAACCTCAATTACACATATTAAATTGCCTAACTAGGATTTACACATGTAATGCCTGGGGTCCCTTCACTCTGACGCATTAACATCCCCTAAAAGTTGTTGCTCTTCTAAATTCCCTACTGTGGCCTTGGATACCACCTTGGTCCTAGTAACTCAGGCCCTAGGCTTTGGAAAAGAAACCTCCTTACCTTGGCCTTTGTTAGCTTTAGATTTAAGAAATATTTTGGTTCCTGGCCTGTGTGTTTAAAATTAGGGGTTTGTACCCCTAGTATTCTAACTTTTCAAATATACAGTGAAGGAGTAACCCCCTCTTAAAATGTCTTCAAGAAGCTGACAGCACATTTAAACATACCAGCTAACTCATGTACTGACCTATCCTGGTGGTTTATTTTATTGGCACCAAGAGCTACTGCTAATTCCTTTAGAAAGTGAAGTGCCTGGAATGATCCCATCTCCATAACTGAAAATAACATCTTCTCACCCTGTTAGGAATCCTGGCAACAACTGCAGAATTATCCTCACATCTCCAACCCTACTTAGGACTAAGCCCATGTAAGCTTTGAAAACAACTTGATATCAGAGTTTTGTTAGGAAAGTGGTAGCCAATTCATTAAGCCACTCCTCAAATTCTTGGCCATAGATCCCCAAAACAATCAATCCCTTCTTTCCCTCCTCTCCCCACTCTCACATTCCTCATATAAACCCTTCTTATCCTTGGTATATTATTCTTTTAAATCATGCTGAATGTGATTTGTTATTATTTATATTTTAATAACTAATAATATATGAATTTGAGCTATAAATTATTTTTGTAACATCCTTAAATTTTGCTAGCACTGTACAATAATTTGAGGCTATCTCTTCTGATGACCTAGATAATTTATTATGAGAAGGATTTTTTTCTTGAAGATTTGAGTGAATCCATTTATAAAACTATAGAAGCATACTGCTTTTCCTGTGTATTTCAAATGCTATCTTGTTTCATTTAAATATTTTGTAGTTGGACATTACTAAGTGCCAATTTTTCCCAGTGTTTCTTGTTTTCTAATACATACATTAGAAACCATCAGCCTTCCTCTGAGGGTCTATATCAGGCTCATCTTGTGCAGGTCCCTAGATCCTTTCTCCCTCCCCTGCTTTCGAGGCCTTTGCCCTTCAACACAGAATACATAGTCAGATGCCCAAAAAGATGACATGTTCCCCGAGTGAGAAAACATTTTATTCTAGATCAGTCTTCTGTCTATAGCATGTAAATGGAGTTTTCACTTTAAAAAAAATTAATTTAGCTTGAGAATCACTATTTATTTGGGAATTTCATCCATATAGGTATTTTTTTTAACCATCTTTTATATGTAATTTACTTCTTTTTCTCCCTATTCCCCTCCACTGTCCTTTTTCTTCTCCTTTTCTTTCTTAACTTCCTCTAAATAAAACACATATAATGTGCTCCTTTTTTCACTTAAAGTGGTTTGGAAATTCTAAATGCTATTTATATTCTTTTCATTATACATATTAAATTCTTAAGATATAAATACAAACTATTTTTCAGGGAACATGGAGAAATATTATCTATTCTCTTCTCTAAAAAAATGCCATTAACATGCCTTATTTCACTTTCTTCCACCTCCCATCTTTTCTTTTTTTTTAAACTAGTAGACTATTCTTTAGAACAGTTTTAAGTTTATAGAAAATTTGGTTCTCACAATCCTCTATTCTAATCAGTTCCATGTATCTTTTTTTAACCATTTGTAGCTGTTTTTATTCATTTATTATATATAATGCACTTACTGGTTTAGGAATTCTTTTTTTTAATGAACTACCCTGAAATTTGTAGTCAAATTGTCAATAACTACTCAGCCTTAACAGTATAATCAACTGATTTCCATATTCATAACCTTTAACATATACCATGCTTTATTTTCAGAGTAACTTTGAAATGAAATACATCTTGAATAATTTTTTTTTCCTGAAGTACATCTTGAGTAATTCATTTCCTGAATGATTTACTGCAACTTGCCATGTCCAACAAAAATGTTCATATTTCTCAAATATTTTCAAAACGGTATAGCATCCTAAGTACAAATCCTTTTTCTTTCAGAACCTTGAAGCTATTGCTGCATTTGTCTAGTGTTCAATGTAAAGGCTAAGACCCATACCGGTCTGAGTCTCAGTTATTTGCTTTCTTTCTTTTCTTGTAGAAACTTAAAATTTCATCAGGATGTACCTGAATATGCAGTGTTTCCTTATTCCTGATCAGCACATCAAAGACTTTTCCTTTTGAACACTTGATTTTTCTTCACTTTAGGAAAATTTTCTTTTGTTAGTTATATCTGCCTCTCTGTTTTATTCCTTCCTCTTTCTTTCCCTTTTTTTTACATAGTGACTGAATCCTCTGGTAAAATCCTTATTATCTTAAGGGGTCTATCTTTAATATTTTCTCTTTGTCTTCTCTATGCTCTGGGAGGCTTCCTTAACTTGAACATTCACAATATTAATTTGGCCTTCAACTCTTTCAGTTTTGTTTTTTGACCTATTTTATATGTGTATAAATGTATGCTTTATAAACACACAAATATATATATATATATTTTTCTGCAATCATTTTTAATTTTCTAAGAATTCTTTTTCTTTTCTCTGATTGTACTTCTTCCTAGCAGCTTGTACTTGATTCATGGCTTGTCTCTTCAGCACTTCTGAGGATGAATTAAAGGTTTAATTCTTGCAGTTTAGTTCTGTTGGATTATCTTTTAAGATAATGCATGGAATTCTTCTGTTGTTATATATCTGAAGATGAAAACCTGCATTAGTTCACATATGTAGCTAGCATAGGTTTTCTTAAAAGTTGTATGTGTCTGATTTCTTACCAGTCCATCCCTCACAAATAGAGAAGAAATCTGATTAGACCTGAAGTTAAAAGGGCAAGCTTATGCCGACTGATGTGTTCATGGGCAGAAAGCTGACAAGCAAGCAAGAACCTCTTCCAATACCAAAATATGAAAGCAGGTAGAATACCTGAGTGTATTTCACTGCTGTCTTGAGCCACTTACTCCCTCCCACGCTTATCTCATATCTGTGTGGCTTTAAAGTCACCCAGGCTCTGCATTTTTTTTTTATTTACAGCCCCAAAACAATGCAGAGCTTTTACTATCCCTTCTCACCATCTTTCTGGGGACAATAGAGTCTCCATTTTGTTTTGAAAGTTGTTACTAGGTTTATACCCTGGAGGCAACACTTCAGCCAGCTGCCCTATATAGAACTGACCAGATTGTTTTATAATCCTTTAAATTAATCATTCCACTAGTCACACATTGGTGAGTTTCTATTCTAGGGCAGTTTATTCTGCTTTGAATCCCGCAACCCTTTTCTGTTTCTCAGTTTCGATTCTTTTATCTTTCAGATCCCAAAATTTCCTCTGCCTGTTGATTCAGACTCACTTTTTCAGCATTATCATGGATTTTGAAAAAATACATCTCCTCTGTCATTTCAAGAAATGTTGGAACACAAAGAAAGTAAATACATATTTGCCACTATCTTGATCCGAGAAACTTCCATTTTACATACTCAATTGTAACTAACAATCCCACACTCTACCATACACACCCCCAAACAAAGGTAGTTCTCAACTTCTCAGTTACTTATTTGTAGTATCTTTATTTTGAGTCTGGCATGACCACGAATTTAGTCAAAGCCTGTTATCTCACGCATAACGATTTTAGTAGTTCCCTTACTGTTGTATTTCTGCTCAGCCACTCCCTCCTCTAGATGAGTCAGCGTAGCATCGAAGATGGCAGTAGTACTTTTGTGGGCCACAGGCACTTTTGCCCTATCCTCTAGGAAAGAAAATTTCAAATTATATTTTGTAACTCTGTTAGTATAAAGATGAATATAATCCAGACTGTATTTATTATGTATTTATGGTTATTATATTCATTTTGTCCCTCTGATTTAAAATAAATTAAAATTACAATATTTTTGTGGGTCTCTGGAAATATTGTGGGCTCCAGAGCCATGGCATCTAATGTGTGTGATGGAGAAGTGGGCCCAGAGAATATCCATAACTTAATCTTTACAAGTTTCTTTTACTTCATGTTAGTGTGTGTGTGTAAAAATTTTGACTCCCCCCTGTATGTAGGCTAAAGTTGAAATTCTTTTAATAAGTTTCCCAGTTCATATTCAAAACCCTTCATAATTTGTTCTAAATTATTTTTCTAGCCATACTACCCATTGTGTCTTAACCCAAGTCCTGTACCCTAGGTAACTCGACCTCTTGAACAAGATTGGAACTTTGTCACCTCTATTCATCTGCCCCTGTTGCTCCTTGGATCTAAGCCGCCCACCAACTTCTGCCTTTTCTTACCAATCTCATCAACTCCATTCAGTACAGAGTGTAGTTAAGAGCATGGACCCTGGAGTCGTGTCTGAGTTCACACTTAATAGTTTTATGTCCCATACAAGTTATGTGACCTTGATGTGCCTCAGTCTGCTCAACTATAATAATGGGGGAAATAACTGTCCTTGCTGAAAGGTTTTGAAAGGAAAAACACAATAGTAAGAATTGTAAGTCATGTGCCACTTACTTGCCTATGTATTTTACATATAATATGTGTAAAGAGTTTAACAGTGCCTGGGACAAACATTCAAGGATTCTAGTATTTTCTTACAATATTACCCAATAATGCAAATACTACTTTTAAAAAAAAGCCTTCCTGGACAGTATCAGCCTCAGACTGTTTTCTCCTCTGATTCCTGCAGCATGCACTATGCACATTCTCGATAATTATCATATACTATTTAAAAATAGGGATGTTTCATAAATCATCTTTGCATCCCTTGTACAATTTGCCACAGAGTCTTGCAGAACGTAAAAGTCCATTACGCATCTGTTGATTGATTGCTCCGTTGATTATATGATTTCTTCATATCCAGCAGCCAAAAGTCACCTCAACTGACACTGACTGAGAAAAAGCAGCAGCGAGGCCATCAGCAGTGCACCCTCAACCTTGTAAGTTTCCATTCATCTTGCTCTGCTATTAGCAGCACTTCCGCCTCTACGCGAGTACAGAATTGAATCCCGAACTGTGCGTTTCCTCACATATGGAGAGTGGGAAACTGTTTTCCTACTATCTTTTGAGTGCTAATGAAGCCCACCCGAGAAGAAAGGGCCTGTCACCGATTTAATGGTGCAATTTGCCTCTCCAATGGTATAATTTACCACCAAAATAATTCCCTTAACCAGGAGCCACAGCGGTTGAACTATCATTAATCATCTCTATCACGGGAGATTTATTATTTTGAGCTACTCCCCTTGGGGTAATTACAAATTCTCAGGCTAATTTTTCTTAAGGCATTAGTGATTTATTTTCTGCTGAACACAGAGCAGAGCACTAAGAACTGGGGTAGGGAGAGGTGGGAGGGAGAGTGGCTTGTAGAAGGAGGAAAGGGCTTCATAAAAGGGAAGTGAGTGTAGCAATATAACTATGCCTACTTTACTACGTGGTTCTGCTCACAAGTCATATGCCTCTTTGGGGTAGAATGCAAGTGCGCAGTTCTAAAGCAGAGCATGGGCCAGAGTTTGCAGATCAAAATTAATGAATATGACCCCAAATTTGTCACTCTCTATGAAAAAAATGTGATGCTAACATAGGATGAAAAGTTAAGAATATTAAGATGCCTTTCTCTGAATTCCTTTCACTTCTAGCTATAAAATTTTGGCCCAGTTTATCATATTTCATAAGATAGGTATAAAAAATAATTATTGACTGTTCTTTATAAAACCTTCACAGGCATTTCTAAAGCAATGGACTGTGTATTTGGTAATGCCATCTATTTATCTTTATTATCTCAATAGACACAAATCCTGTCTCTGCTGTGCTGTGCTCAATACCTTCTCAGGGCAGCCAGGCCACCAGACAACATGTAAAGTCTGGATAAGAGAAAGTAGACAAGCTCAGCAAGTCACCACTGACAGATGTCTTGTCACAGAGACTTTATGTTGTCATGACCAGATATCGTTCATAAGAGGCACACAGGATTGGGTAGAATTGTGGCGCCATGTTTTGTGCCTTAACACAAATCTTCTAACTACTTGAGACTTCAGTTCTTTTATCCTTTAAGAGGGAAAATGATAAATAACTTGGTGTCCTAAGAGGACTAAATGGGATATTTGTGCAGGCTCTGGATCAGTGTTTAGGGTGGTGTGTGGTGGTGTTAGCAGTGGCTTCTTGTAAGACTGCTGGGCCCTGGGGAGAAAGCAAGATGTGAATAAGCCCTACTGTTCAAAAAGCTGCTAGACCACCAGAGGAGGCCAGAAGAATATGTGAATGACTATGTTACAAATCGTGTGTGATAATCATCATAACAGGAACATGCAGAGAGAGATCGTTTCCAGCCACTATGATCAGAAATGGTTTCATGGAATTGCACTGGGCCAGAACTTAACAGATGGCCCATTGACTTAAGACTTTAGTTTTTCTAGATTGACTCAAGAAGTGCAGTTTCCAGGACAGTTAAGGGCTACATCAGTAAATACAGTGCCTCCAGGACTCTCCAAACATGCCCGCCTGTCTTCTGTGTTTTGGAACGAATGGCCCCCGCGTGTCAGACAGCAGTTCTTTGTGTGGCAGCATGGCACACAGGTGGACGGCAATCACTTTCTGGTGTGTTGTGACAAATCTGTTGCTAATGACCGGTAACTATTCCATGTACATTAGAGCAGATTCAAGGCTGCCACTGGGAGCGGGCAACACTTGGCAACACCACTAGGCTTCCTCCTGTGGCCCTTCTTACCCTGGAATGGCTTTGAGTAGGGACAGAGAGCTCACTGGCCATGTGCACAGCTGCATGGAGGATGACTGCAGCGAAACCACAGAAGCCACTGCTTAGTATTGAGCTTCCAAACAGGTCTTAGTTCATATCAGAAACATCAGGCTCGAAAGCCAGATCCTGGTGGCCCAGAGAGAGACGTAGAAGCATTTGTATCTCGCTCTGAGGACTGCAGCTAAGGGACAGTAGGTGCACAGTAGAGAACCAAAGGTGGAGAGAGTGGACTGCACCAGTGAGTACTGGCCATGCCCATCCAGGAACACTGAATAGTATTTTTGAAATCCCCAAGGGAAGCGTGGAAATGATAACTGAGCTCTCAGTACCTGATGAAGACAGAAGGCTGTCTGCCAGTGCCTGGGGCCTGGCCAGGATGCCAGCAGCTGTTGTAGCAAGGGAAGAGAATATCGTGGACGGGCAGAACTTCCCCTCTTGCAGAGCTTACCATGTGAAGAGTACTGTACTGTTACCTTACTTTCCTGAGTTTTCTTATCGAATTCTTACTATCATCCTTCAATGTCCTGCTGTAAATACGTATCCCCATTTTACAAATGAGGAACAAGAAACACCAAACAAAGGGCCAGTAACCAGCTATGGTTACAGAACAGAGATGAAGAGAGTTAGTATTTGGACCAAAGCACCTGTCTTGGGAAACTGCCCTCAGCTGGCATCAGGACACTGTCCCCAGGAAGGAGCAATTTCCAGGGAGACTGTGTTTCTTCTTCTTTTCAGTAATTTTAAGATGTTTCTCTCCTAGGTTCTGGCTCACATTGTTTCCAACGTGACATCCATTGTCTTTCTTATATTTTCTACTTTATATAAAGTGTATTTTTCTTCTGGCTGCTTTTAAGATTTTCCTTTTCACCCTTGCTTTCAAGGAATTTGATATGGTATACCTTGGCATCCTTTGCTCCTTGTTTCTTATAGTTTGGCCACACTGAACTTCTTGGATCTGTATATAATTTTCATCAAATTTGGAAAATGTCTGACAATGATTTCTTCAAATATTTTTTCTGTTCTGCCTTCTCTCTTCCCTCCTCTGGGACTCTAAAATCACTGATAGTTGGCTGATGGAAGTTGTCCTACCTCTCGCTGATTGTTCGTTTTCAGTATTTTTCTGTTTAACTTCTATTGCTATGCCTTCAGGTCACTAATCTCTTCTTATGTAGTGTGGAATTTGCCATTAATCCAATTAAGTGCATTTTTTATCTCAGACGTCTTTAGAACTTTTAGAAATATCTTCCTTGTATCTAAGTTAACATCTTTACTCTTTCCTCTAGCTTCTTAAACATAGGGAATCGTTCATAACTGTATGAACTACAGTAAGTTTTAATGTCCTTGCCTAATTCTACCATATGTCTCTTCTGGAACTATTTCTGTTGGTTAATTTTTCTCCATATTATGAGTTATTTCCACTGCGATACTGTGACTTAAAATTAGGAATATTGTATTTGGGCTTTGTCCCCATTCCTGATATGGAGCTTCTAAACTCTTGGGATTTCCTAAGTGATAAGAGTGAAGTGAGGGTGTCTTTTATTATTCATAACAAGCCCCCTCCAACCACAGGTAAGTTTATGTTACTGAGATTTTTGGAAAGCACCTAAGGATGGGGGATGGCTGCCAGGGCAACCAATCTTGTGATTAAAGCATTAGAGCCCTCAGTCCCACTCCCCCTGACCTCCAGGGAGGGGAGAGGAAATAGTGATTGAGCTCAATCACCCATGGGTAATCATTTAATCAACGATGCCAATCTAATGAAGCCTCTATAAATACCGAAAGGACTAGGTTCAAAGAGCTTCTGGGGTGATGAACACATGGAGGTGTTGGGTGTGGTGAACCAGATGTCATGGGAGCTCTGAGCTGCTTCCCACAGACCGTGCCCTATGCATCTCTTCCATCTGGCTGTTCTGAGTTGTATCTTTTTATAATAAACTGATAATCTAGTAAGTAAAATGTTTTCCTGAATTCTTTGAACTACTCTAGGACACTAATCAGATCCAAGGAAGGGGTCAAAGGAATCTCTGAATTTTGACCAGTTGGTCAAAAGCATGGTTAACAACCTGGACTTACAGTTGGCATCTGTATTTGGACGGGATTGGTGGGGGTAGTCTTATGGGACTGAACCTGCTGGATCTGACACTGTCTCCAGGACAATAGTATCAGAATTGAGTTAAATTTTAAGACACCCAGCTATTGTCACAGAATTGCTTGGTATGGGGTAGAACCCCTACATATTTGGTAGCCAAAAGTGTCAGGCTGAAGTATTCTGTGAGCAGACTATGGAGACTAGAAGAGACACACAGGAGTGTTTTTCCTTTACATCTTCTTACTTGAATGCTTATATTTTATTGGGTGCCAGACATTGAATTTTACCTTATGACATACTGGATAATTTCATACTCTCATGGATATTTTCTGAGTCTTGATTTAGGGTGCAGTTATAAACAGCTTGAACCTTCTGAGGCTTGATTTTAAGCTCTTGTCTCACCTGAGTGTTTCAGCCTCTGCCCCAGGCTCTGCCCTCGCCTCCAGCCTTTGCTCCCCTCTCTCCCGCTTTCCCGCTCTCTTATTCAATAGGTTATTTTCAATAGGCTCTGCTCTTAGCACCCAGAAGCCTCTTTTAATAGCCATACTGGCATAATGTCTTGCCATTATTGTTGGGGCTACTATATAAAGAGCTCTGCCCAGCACTCTGCAGGAGACAGAGGTGGGCTGTGAACGCCCCCAAGGAAGACGTGATTCCAGCACACAACCTGACACCAGAAGAATAAAGCCTGGTACAAACCCTTTTACCCCTAATTTCTGCTGTTGTTATTAGGTCTCAGGGAGTCCAGAGTGAACTCGCCCAAGGGCAATCCCCCTCAGGCGAGGCATCCCTCAACTCCTTTTGGGTGATACTGTCTATAAATTTGAGAAGTTTCCTTCTTATATATGCTGATTAGTACTAAGTTGAAGATTTGAGGGGGTCCCTCTGCACATCTCTGCAGCTTCCTCCTTCCTGGGACTCTGTCCTGAGAATAGTCACCAACTTGCCTTCCCCAAATTCCCAGCTCTGTCTCCTCAATTAAATGAGAGCTCCAAAGCTCACCTTGGTTTCTTCTCCCTACACTACATCCTGGAAACTCTTTCAAGACTGTAAACTGGGGCAATCATAGGGCTCTCCTGGCTTGTGAGCCCTCTCAGGGGTCATCGTCCAGCATCCAGTGTCTGAAAAATATTATTTTATATTTTTCTTAAGTTTTTTAGTATTTTCAAGTGTCTTGCATGAGGGTTTCAGCCCCAGGCAAGTTCACTATGGATTCAGTGAGACTGAGAAATGACATTGGGATGTTCTTGGGGTAAAAGGGTTTATGTCCAGCTTTATTGTCACAGTGGTAGGTCCAGTACTAGAATCATGTCTGCATCCAGCAGTCTGCAGGTCTATAATCCACCTCTGTCTCTGCCTTCAACCCAAGCTGGATGGAGCTCTTTATATAGTGACTCAGTCAATAACAGCTCATTGCCTATGGGTGTTAAAGCAGGAGCCTACCAGTAGGCCAATTACATCATCAAGTAGTTTAGGGTCAGGTGAGGATCCTGGCCATAGGAGCTTACATTTTCCCCACACAAGTAGGTAAATATAGTCCTTGTAAGTCTATCTCAGCTGAAAGCAAAAATCCTCCCCAATAATGCATTTGTAATCCTCTTTTGTCTATGAAATGAATTATTCTCAATTTGAGTATGTATGGGGCTATTGTTAGTGTCAATAGTTGTCGTCCCTCCAAAGGTTATGCATCTAACCATAAATGATAATGCTATCAAGGCCTTACTTCCAACAATAAGTTGTAATGCTTATCCTAGGTTTCTTAACCTAACCATTAAGGTTCTTAACCAACCTAACTAACTATATTTAGTTATACAGTCATTCACAGAGAAGTCACATGATATATTTATATTAAAAAGTTTTATGGAAACTTTATTACTGAATGTATAACCATGAATTAAATTCAATAACATATCCATTGTCTGAAGACCTACCACTGGATTTTGACACACCCCCTCTCATTACACTGAGGGTCAATACACAGACAACAGTGCTTTAGTCAATGATTTGATGCTCTTGTAACTTCAAATTTTAGCCAAGTGAGAATGAATTCCTTTCTAAAAGATTGTAGTTTCTGCAAAGAGTACAGAGAATTTTAGCAGCTAAAGCATTTGTCCATTGCTCTTTTACATACTATTGGGGATTTAATTGATTAAAGGAACTTAATTGAAGCACAATGGCTTTTCATTCCAATTAATTCTATTTTTTATTAGGCTATAATTATTTTCCTTTAATCCTTTAAGCTGCTATGCCATATTTGTAGCATCATTTTCTTATAATACAGTCAAAACTATTTTTTCTTTAACTTTATCATTTAAACATTTACTCCATTATTGAAATGATTTTACTATACATTAAAGTTAATTTTTCAATAAAAGCCAAGGAATATTACTCCAATCCTATAAAAGGTTTAAAGTTCCCAATGATAACTATAAACATCAACATTTACTATATGCTAGATGTGTGATTACAAGACTGTAAACTCTTGTTCCGAATATTTATTTTGAAAATACTCACTACTTACTGTATTCATCAACCCTATGTATAAAGCTTAAAACCTGAAGACTTCTTTCTGAATATGCATCTATTTCTCAATATTTGAGTTCCCATTGTTACTATGGGTTGGGTACTGACACTGTTGCACTGAGATACAGATATAGATATAAATACATTTATTTATAAATTTATTAATCCATGAGTAATCCTGTAAGGTGGCTACTATTAATTAAAGTAACTGAGCAATGTCCTAGAAAATGTCAATATTTAGGTTTTAACCCAAGCCACTGACATCTGTCCTTGAGTCTTTAACCAGAACAACAATAGCTAATCCCATTGGATGTTTACCTGTTAGGCACCATTCTAGATTCTTTACATACATCAATTTATTTAATATTTACAACAACCCTATACGGTAAATATTATTATCTTCATCTTACAACTGAGGAAACTGAAGCCCCAAGAGGTAAAGTACCTGTCCAAAGACATTTGATTGGTTAGTGGCAGAGCCCCAATCCAGGGAGTCCCACCCAGAGCAAATGCTCTCCACCACTGTCCTCTCCAGGCTCCCTGAGCTCTTTGCTTCTTCTAATGGCTGATGTACCTTCCACAAAGAGAATCTGTGGCTCTTAGGATAGAAATTCCACTAATATCTATCCTATTAGTGGAATAAGTACATGGTTAAAAGCAGAGAATAATCTATCATCACTATGTCCAAGCCAATTCCATAATAATACAATTATAAAATCTTAGTGCAAAAACCTTAAATAGTCAATCTCTTCATTTTACAGGTACAGAAACTGAGGCCCAGGTTGGCTAAAAGTTTTGTCCAAGGTTAAATATAGATTTCCGATTTTTGTGAAAGCAGGGCATTTGGCAGAGTACTGAGTTCTCTTGTACAACAAATATCGAATGCTCTTGCTCAACAAATATTTGTGGAATTGAACTGAAAGTCAGAATCTTTCTTGAGATTAGATTAGTGCAAAACACCATGGTTAGAAATGCTTCGTAGATCATGTCCATTTGACTGGTTTCTGTGCATAAGTACTTGTCTTTCTAGAAATGCTTCATAAACAATAGAATCACATTTGCCTATTGTACTCTTGTCCCCACACAATTTCCACTGAGTTCACCCCGAGTTGTTTTATTTTTGTGTTATAGCTTTAAGTTTCCACCACAGCAGAGAGGTTGTTTTTCAGAACAGCTTCTCCGAGGTTTAATTAGAATCTACTGAATTTTTTGACCAAGTAAAGGGTACTACTGGACACTCAAGACAGACATGGGCTGAACTCTACTTCAGTAAAGTAGAAGTGTTGCAGAAAGTTGGGTAAGAAAAGCCATTCAACAACCCAGCAATTTGAAATAACCTTAAAGGATTTGATAGGAAAACTTCACTCATCAGCAAGAATTGATACTATAATTTTCTCATGTAATTAACAAGTATGGATCTGAATATTGTTTTGGCTCCTTGATTGAATTTGAAAATTACTTTTATTTCTATTAAATGCCAAGCACTTTTGAAAGGTTTTTTTAAATTATAAGTTACATTACTTTTCCCTTATTTTAATCAATATATTTTTTCAAATCTTCACTTAATGAATAATATTCTAGCAGAGAAGCATTCATATACAAACTAAATAGATATAAGTGCCTACATTGGTTTACTTTTGTGTGTTTGCAAACTATAGCATGGATAGGGTGCTAGTTAGATACAGCTTTAAACACTGAAATTAGATAACAGAGTCTTAATAAATCAAACACTTAAAATTCTCATGTCTTCTTAGAGGCCATCATGTGTTTATGAAACAGAGTTCATTCTAATCATAAATTTCAGAAGGATTTTTAAAGGTATTTTTCCAATACTCAAAACATATGTCCAGATTTTAGTAATAATAATCAAAATTTAGTGTTAAACATAAACAAAAATTTAGTGTTAAACATATTTTTGGATGATCTCTTCATCATCCAAAAATGTACAGAAATGCCCACTCTGACCATTTAAAGCAAATTTTTTAGAGTTAACAGTTTAAAATTTGAGAGTGTAATGGTTTGATCCTAGGGTTTCTTGGACAATTCTAGAAATAAAGTTTCATTTTTTGCTTTTTCCCAAAGACTTGTTTTGAGTTTACTTGATTTTTCTGTTAAACAACTTTGAACTAATGTTTTAGTAAAGGACTATAGATTTTTTTAGTAGTTAAATTTTTAATTTGCTTAGATTCATACATTTTACATATATATAATTTCTGATATTTCTTTCAAACCATATTGATGAAATATCAGTCACCTGACAGAAACATATAAAGCATGTGATAAATTATGATTCAGTAACTCACCAGTATAAAAACACTTCAAAGAGTTTTTTTTTTTTAATTTAGAATGCCTGGCTATAAACCCCTGTGGCTATGGGCTCAGGGGATTGTATTGTTTATTCATCAACCTGTGATTCAGTCAGATTGTTTGTTGAAAATTTCTGTGGTAAATTACAATGGAGACATGCTTTTGTTAAATTTAAAACACAAAATTAGATAAAATAAGTATTACCTACCACTCCCTCCCCATTCCTCTAGAACGCTCAGTTATCAGGGAAGGTGGATTATTTATCTTCTAACAGCAAACAATGGTGAGAAAATAATACATAAAAGCCCTTTTATCAAATGGTTAGTAACAATGACCTTTTGTTCAGCACAATACGTTTATAATAAAACAAGCCCTGGGAGGAAATGCTTATTAATTTACTAGAACAAGAATTAACAACAACAACAAAAAAAAAATGCCAAAGACTGGGTGTGTAATTAATTAACCATGTAAAAGTACAGCTTTTCTTTCAAGATAAGCTTGTCACTGACCAGCCTCTACCAACAAGCTTATAGGCAAAGATAACTGTTCTGTCAGTTTTTAAATTGTTTAAATGATAAACTGAAATTTTTTGTTTTATGTTTGGATAGTAAATGAACTTGGTAAGACTATCATTTTGGAGAATGAAGTGCACAATTTATCATTTTCTGTTCTCAAGTAATGAAGTTTAAAGGTGATAGGTGCCTCAACTAAGGACAAAAAAAAACACACTAAATAAACAAATCACTACATTACTAAGAACCACTAGTGTGATGACTGATTTTGATATACTTAGAACTTAATAAACATTCAAATTTAGTAACATAAAATGTTAGCATGGAAAAAAGCTTCATTTCCTTCAGTTTTTAAAAGTTTTTTAAATGATTTTTTTTACTTTAAAGATTGAAAAGAGGAAATTATTTGAAGAGGCATCTCTATATGTAAATGGTTTTAAAATTTCAACTATAAAATTTAAAATGATTACAAGTATATATGTTAGCATGTATTTCCTCTTCCTTTTTTTCTAAAACTGATAAGAGTTGAGGACAGTCATTAAAAATATGCCTTTTCAACAGCTGTGGACATTGATATCTAGCCTAATAAGCAGAAATGACACAACCAAGATGACATTACCTCTTAGTAGCATAAGAATATTCAACAGCAATAAGGGTTTACATGTATGAATGTTTATTGTATGTCAAGTATGTTCTAAGGACTTTACATAGAATATCTGTAACATAGGTCCATTATTACTCCATTTTGTGAAGGAGAAAACTGAGGTCCTGAGTAGTACTTGCCTAAAGTGATAGGGTGGAATTGAACACAGGCATTTTCTTAGCCTTATTCACCACAATATCTTGTTTGGTCTTTTCTCCCTCCAATAGCTTGTTAGTGCTTTTAGGAGAGGAACCATATTTGATATTTCTAAGATGTTTTTCAAATTGTCCTAAAACTGTTAGATGCACAACAACAATTTGTTTCTTAACTGATATTAAGTCATCGAGGTGAATGAGCAAACCCACTTCAAGGACATTTGTCCAAAGTTCAACTTCTAAAAAGCCGCTTCACCGAACTGTAACTATTACATAGTGTGACTCAAATTTGCCTCTCTGATACAACTACTGGGAGCTTTACCAAAGATCCTTTAAAACGTAGCTACACACCAGGAAAGTCCTGAGAACATTGAATGTAGAACTTGCGTTAAGAAATACAGTAAAGCATCACAGACTAAATATTTTCAGTAACTTGAAATTCAAACAATAAACAGTAACAAGTATTATTATTTTACTCAAATGCTGACTCGGTCTAAGTTAAGTGTTTGACATCTAAACTACATTGAAATGGCTGCCTAGCATATTTGTAAAATTTGCTCTTGAACTTTGCTGCAAAGAATATTGTTAAAAAACAAATCAAAACACCCTCCAATCTGACAAGATCATTTGTGCCCAGATCTCTTCCCTACCACCCTCTTGTTGCCATACACACCCCATCTAAGAGATGTCACTGTAAGTTAAGGAGTGGAAGGGGACAGAGGTTTGGGAGTAAAGAGGAAGGGAATCGTTACCTCTGAAGATCAGTCAGAACATACGCTTTATCAGAGAGCACGCCTCTTTCCTATTTCCACAGAGCATTGATTTATCAGAGAAGCTAGGAGATACTTTGAAACTTTAGAGAAGGATCAGCTAGTCAGATAAATTACCATGGACCTTACAAGTATATGCTATCCCTGCTCAGAAAAGTGGAGCCAAGAAAGGAGGTTGAGATAGATGTTTCTGATCTTTATAGAAGAATAAGTATAAAGGAATGTGGCACTTTGTGTCTACTTATTAAATATTTATAACTCAACTGCTTTTAAAAATTTTGTGTAATAAATAAACTATTACCTCAAGCATAAAAGAATAAGACCTGAGATCTTGGTTAGAGCAGGAGAGCAGGGCAGAGAGAGAAGAGTGTCATACAACTTATGCTAAGAACAGCTGTGGCTGAGTCCTCTAAGCACATGAAGATGTATGAGTTCATACAGCACCATGAGATTCTACCAACAGGCATTTTCTCCAGTTCTCAGAGAGGTCACACCACACTGCGGGGTACTTGTCCTATACCAAAATGGATCTGTGCTTTGGATCTGACAAGAGCTAAAGAGAACTGAGTCTTACCTGTGCTGTAACACTGTGGTGTCATACATTTATTTATCATTCTACTGCTTCTGGAGAGAGCTTTTGTAAGGTTTAAACTGTCTTTTACAAGTGAGATAAAGTGGTTCTGAGCTTCTTTCCAGACACTGATGGAACTCCAAGTAGACAACAGGTAAGAGAGATATACATACATAGGCCTTACAGATACCTGGTCAACTCTTGGCAGCTTCCTCTATCAGCAGCGTCTATAGGGCTGCCCCTTTACATCAAAGAAGTGATGAGGGCCTGCTGCTTTTCATAATCTCTACTGGGATTGGGATCAGTTAGCAGAGGCAGTGGAAGGGAGGGGTGATAATCTAAATAAATATTAGGAATCACCATCACCAAAGCAGCTGCTAAAATCTACATTTCCAGGAACCTCTACCCAGAGCCATGATTGCAACACTCACCTGGAGGAAAACGGCTGCCAAGTCTCTAATATTTATTTGGGCCATCAAGTAATTGTGTCAGATTGGGCTATCCAGAGGTCTCTGGCCTTCTCTACCATTCTAATATGAATAACTGTTAATAACTGTGGGAAAGGTAGAAATTATTGGTGTTTCATTTCAGAAAACATTCACAATGTGAATCTGATTGGTACTGATCCTTCAATTTATATACATCAGGCATCTCTCAGGGGACCGGTGGGACCAAGGAGTCTGCAGCGGTATAACTCATAGCTGTGTGAGGAAGGTGGCATCGAAGGAGTATCAGAGGCCACCCCAGGAGGGAAGGGTGACTGCTCAGGGCCTTTGTTTAGATCATTTACTGACCTAGCATACTTGGAATCTGTGCCTTAGAGGGAGAAATAATGCATTTAAAGCTTCCCTGAAATCTGTGTAGGACAGTGGAAATTCAAGGCAGCACTGGTTAGTAGCCTATCTTTTAGAGGTGGCATCAGTGGGAGAAAAGTGGCATCTAGGAAGAATATATTCTCAACTGTGAAATGATGGAGCTTGGAAGGACACTGGCTGAAGCAGCAGGATAGGCCAGAAAAGATGTTACATTTCATAGTCATCAAATCCGGATTGGTGTCAGTAACTTCACAAAGGGACGAACAGCTTCAGAGAAGTGTGGTGAAGTCCTAGGCAGCTCGGAAATGTCTTCAGTTGGGTAGAGGCTGCCTTGGCAACAGGTACGGCTATAGGAAGCCGTAACAGGAGAAGGAAAAGGCACTGGACAGCTAGAGAAGAGCACTGGTGAGCACGAGTGCATGTGCTTGGGAGATGCCCAGAAAAGGCCTGGCTGTCAAGTGAGGGCTCGAGTTCCTATAACTGGTAGTGGGGCAAGCCAGACAGGACTCGTCGGCCCAAGAAAAATGGGCTGTTTATACCTCAGAGATGATGAAGGACACATGCAAACCGAAGACTGGATCAGTTTTTAAAAATTCAATCATTTTCCAGTCTTGAGATTTCATTAGAGTACATGGCCCAGCAAAGAAGAATATATGGCACTTCTTAATTCAGAGTTTGGAGGGACATTTCCTAATAGTTTTTCAAGAACTATTAAATTCAAAAATTTTTAATGATATTAAATTTTTAAAATTTAACAATCCCATCAAGTTGTTTTTAACTTTATATCTTAAATCTTTCTATTGCCATATAACAAACTACCCCAAAATATATTGGCTTAAGACAACAGTATGATTGTTTTTCATGGTTTCTGCAGGTTGGCTGGGCTCAGTGGGTGATCTGTCTGCCCCTTAGGGTACAAGACAGGTCAGTTATGTTGACTGAATTCTGTTGATGTCTCAGCTGGGGCTTGGACAGCCAAGGGTCCTCACTCACAATGGGTGGCAGTTGATGCTGGCTGTTTTCAAGGGTGCCTTGCCTAATTTTGCCATGTGGCTTCTTATCCTGCAGAGCCTCATCCTCCACACAGCTTCCTCAGCAGGAGAACCCACTCTTCCTCACAAGGTAGCTGGCTTCCAGGAGGTTCAGTTTCAAAGGAAATCTTATGAGAGGAGTAGAAAAATTATTCACAAAGGGACCTTCAGGATGGGAGAAATTGTTGCATCTGTCTTTGGAGAATCTCACAACAAACAAAAACTTGTGTAATAAATTTGAACTCTAACTCTGCACTATGCGTGACTATTTTTCTATGGGGAACTGAATGATTAATGATTCAGAGGGATGAAAATCTGCTTTCCATTGATGTTCTTCATTTTATTACATGAATTTAGTGAAACACAAAAGATGCTCTATTAGCCTTGGGATGAAAGTTTACTCTGTAGAAATCAGATGGCTCACTGGAGACATCTCAATTTACTCATTTCTCATTCTCGTGTATAAGTATTGAGAGACCACGAATCACAGGCTGCTTCAGGAGGAAAATTGAGGTCTGGCTAAAAATTTAATTAGCTTAATATACCTGAGTGTCAATTTTCCCTAGCCTAAATCATGAAATAAGCTATCGTACTGATTTGTATCACTGGGCAATTTTAGAAAACAAGTTAGGAAAAAACAAAATTCAGCAAATGAGAGCCACTTTCTCTGTACAATTGTGGGTTAGAAGTGAGCTTTATTTGGTGTTTTCTTCTTTGTCCATGATCCAGATCTGCTCCTATACCAGGGAATCCCTTAGTTGTATAACTTTTGGTAGGAGGCAAACCCCATTCCTGTTTGGCAGCTAAAAGAGGTTACATACTGTTTTTCCCTTAGTCCTTGGCAGATACTATCAGCATATGATCTAGGAGGCTCCAGCATGCTGTCTGGCATTCCAGAACTATGAAAGCAGGCAAGAAAACACAGACACAGATTGCACACAGGGGTAGTAACAAAGCAAAAAGACCCCAGGGCACCACTCTCAAGTTTTCAGGCTTGGCGTCTGCCACCCAGCCTTGATTCCTACTCATTTTCTGAAGCTGGTGTTTTAACTTCCAATCTTATTTCAGTGAATTAGTTCACTGTATAAGTTAAATTAGTTCTCTACTTAAATCAGGCAATATTGTAGTTGTGCAACTATAAGCCCCAACTGAATAGGCAGGTGAGATTATTTTCTAAATCTTTATTGGATGTCTAATCGTGTTCCATGCACTATAGATACAGCATTTAAAAAATAGGATACAAAAGTCTTACTCTCATGTCGCTTGCATTCTAGTGAGGGGCCTGGGGAAGCACAACAGAAAAATGACAAACAGACAAAACATCCAAAAGAGCACGTGAACTGTATGCTATATTCGCTATGGAGCCCTTTGTAGGAAAATGAGGCAGGGACAGCCAGCAGTTCGCTGGGGAAGAGTGTCCAGCCAATGAAGGTTTTACAGTGTTAATAGGCTGATTACAGCAGCTCACAGAGAAGACAGCACTTATGCTATGGGATGACTGAGGGCTGAGGCAAGAGTGGTTTGCTGTGGACAGAAGGAAGCCAGTGTGGCCAGAGGGGCCTGACGGACCAGGACGTGAGGATGAAGGAGAAATCTTATGAAGGCAAAGCCGGGCCTTAAAGCCACTGTCAGAACTTGGCTTCCATCCTGAGTGAGCAGCAGCACTATTGGGAGATTTTAAGCAGAAGCACATCTTGATTTAATTTAGCTTTTAAAGTGATAACCCAGGCTGCTATTCTGAGAATGACTGAGAAGGGGAGGGAGGTACCACTGAGAGTGGAAGCTGGATACCAAGTAATTCTCTCACTAATAGTAGTTAACCGATAATGGTGGCTTTGGGCTACAAACGATGAAGACTAAATTTGTTTATTTTTCCCACTCTGGTTGCTTTAAACATTAAATGTGAGTTTAGGAAAGTAACAGTGGCTGGCCTAGCCTCTTCACAGTCTTCTAAAGTCTTTAGTCTATGTTTTCCAAAAGCTCTATTTCCCATTGAAGAATGGTCTGTCATACTATATTTTCCTGTTCACTCTCCAGTTTTTGTTTTAAAACTCCCAGAAACACTACCACCCTCTGTGAGTGGTCGGTGCAAGAAGCAGCTGCCCATGTGAAATTATTCTGCTCCCCTGGAGAAATCCTCTGAATCTGGCTGATTTCCACACCCAGGAAGGTACTACTCTGGGCTAAGTCCCTACGAATATATTATTTGATATACATGATATAATTTAACTGTACAATGCCATTAACACATTAGTTCTGATGAGTTTGCCAAGAAAGCATTCAATATACAGTTTAGGAAGAAAAATTCCCAGAGGGAGAATCCTCTGCAGCGAGGCTATAGCTGGAAGAAGGAAAAGAGGCCCAGTGCCCAGACTAATAAAGGCAGTGGTCCCTCAGCTGGCTGAGCAAAGAGAAGGTAACACCAGAAAAAAGAAAGTCTTCCATTTTTGGAAATTATATCTAGAAAACAGCCCACTATTAAACATATAAGTGATCATCAGGTGCCTCCTGCCCAGGGTCTCATAGACTGTGTTGAACTAAACCCCTTGTTGAAGTCAAATGGTATCAAAGAAGAGAAATATCATTTGCTCTGCCTTTGTTCCTAGTCTCTCTCCTATTGTAGGGATTCTGAGGGTTTTCAAACAGGAGAGCCTGAAACATTCATCATTTACTAGAGAGAATGATTTCCAAAACCTTCTAGTTAAGTCACTGGACTTGTGAGGAGTGACTAGAAGAGAAAAACCAGGAAACGTGCTCTGGGGAAGATGGAGAGGACAGGGGACAGTGTTCAAAAAATATTTGTAAAGCTAAGTTTCCTTTCATGACCCAATACCTAATTATAACTGAGGATATATATGCCCCAGCCCTCTTGCCCTAGAGAAAAACATATGAAACTACTCTCATTTCTTTAAACGTCATGCAATAAAAATTGCCTTTTGTGCACAATCCCTACTTCTTGGTAAGGAATGTTTTGAGACTGTGCCATGATGTCAAAACAAAAATACACCTGCCTACACATTACCTGCCAGGTTTGACTGCTAACTCGGTAACTATCTGTGGTTACACAGAGGAAGTGTGGTGTGACAGAATAGCAGAAAGCGAATGAGAACAGGAGATGCATAAGTACTCCAGGCCCAGGCACACAGATGCAAACCCAGGCTTCTGCACTTGCGAGATTTGGGACATTGGACAAGGCCTTTCATCTTTCTGTACCTCAGTTTCTTCATCTCCACAATGGGGGAGGGGTATAATGCTTAGCTGGAAGGATGATGATAATCATCAAAAGAGATGCTACAATTGTGTGACACAGTCTTGTTCAGTTAGGATTCATGTGGCTGCCAAAAACAAAATACTCAACTGAAAGTGACCGCAAAGCAAGAGGTTTTTGTTTTCAAAGAACAATAAACACAGTAGGGAATCCCTCAGGTTGGTGCACGTGCTCAATGGCATTAGACATCCATGTCAATTTCTGTGTGATTCTCATGGCCTCAGCAGCTCCAGGTATCATGTCCTCACATGACAGAGTCCAAAGCAGAAGGGTGGGCATTTATCTTTGCATGTCCCTCATCAAGGAGGTTATCCCCCAGAAGGCCCAGTAACAACCCATCATCCTGCACAGGATTACAGACCATATATGGGCTACAAACAAAGCTGGGAAAGTAGGTAGCATTCAGCATCTCCCTTCCTTGTGTAAGGAGGGCTCTGCAGCGAGAGAAAAACTGGGAAGGATGTGGCAGTAGGGTAGAAAGGTACAGATGCCCGCTCCTGCTGCTTGGCTTATGAGCCCTTAAATGCTAGATCCCTTCCCCCTTCAGTTGGAAGCTTAACATGCCAGGAGCTATCAGACACCTCCGGACCACTCTGCTGCCTGGAATGCTGCTGTGTGCTAGGTCACATCCCCTAGTGCAGCCCTAGCTTTCTTTCTGACTCACCAGCTAGATTTCTATTTTTGAAATGTAACTAAGCTGCCTTTTATAAAAACCAACAATAGAAGCAAACAACAACAAAATCTTCCTCTTTTCGGCAAGCTTACCTCCCTAGGCACATGCTGCGCTTAGACAAATAGACATGAGAGAGGAGCTGAGGCTCCGTACTATGTCTTTCCTTGAATCCAGGAAAAGTGCACGGCTGGCATCACTCCCTGCTCATGCTCATCACATTCTTTTGCTCAATCTATTCCACACTAAAGGTGATTTTCTTTGTGGCTAAAGAAAAGGATATTAAATATTTTAAGCAAATCCCCTTTCTCAGTTGCCACAATGGCAGAGAAGAAGAGTGGAGAATAGTGATCTGGGACAGAGATCAAAGCTAACATTGAAGGAAGGACCTGCTATGCTTGCGGGACATCAGAGGCAGGCTAGAGCCAGTGAAATTTAGAAAATGAAACAGCCACTATTTTGCAAACGGCATAGGAGAAAAACAAAACCCTCATCAAAATTAAGTGATGGAGACACAGGTCTAAGAAGCTATACTTTTAAAAAATTTAAAAAGTAGAAACATATTTAGAAGTAAAACCAAAAATATAAGATGTGGCCTTTTCAGTACAGCCAGCATGGGTCAACATATTATGGGGTAGTGAGGAGAAAATATAGACCAGACTCAGAACAGAGACTATTTCTTTTCACTGTAGTACTTCAGGATTCTTAATAATTCTTTATTGAAGAGAAACGGGAGGCTACTCACAAGTCTGGCTGTAATCCTGTTATAATTAGTTATACATGAATTAACACAGAACAATATATAAATATAAGTATGTGTGAGTGGGTGTGTGTGTGTACATAAGTGTGTGTGTGTGTGTGTGTGTGTGTGTGTGCATTTTAACCCATTTGAAATGAATCCTTTAGCTATTGTGACTCCTGCACTGGATCATCACTGCATGATTTTAACAGTCAAGTTTCTGAAGACCAAAATGGAAAAAACAGAGTATCTTAATTTTTTTAACCTGGCTAAGTTCCTTGTCAGTGCTCTTTGTTACAATAACTGGGGCACTTGTAGTATCCAGACAAAACATAGTTTTGATTTTTAGGATTGACAGACTCAAATTTATTGTTAGGGGGGAAAATTCCACATCATTTGGTGATTATCTTCAAAACATTTTCTGCATATCTGTGATTCCTCCAACATTACAAACACCTTGGGATAGAAACTGCTTCCTATTTATTATTTTAATTCTATTTAGCACCTCTTAAGATAGGTTGCACAGAAGGTGTGATTAATACATTTTGGACTTCTCATTCTCCCTCTGGTATAGTTCTCAATTCATTGGTACTCTCAGCACATTCAAGAATAATATATAACTGCCTAATTATAGTGGTGTTATATTAATTCAGGTACTACAACATTAGCTCCTTGCTACATGCCCTATACTCAGTATGGTGAAAATGTGTTAATTGCCTTCTCCACCATCCACATGGCCATGCATCCAATGGCCATGACTGGTGTATTTGATACTAACTAACAATCTAAATCTAAGCATCTAACATAAATATAAACATAAAGAAAAATAAAACCTTCAAGAGTCTTGCATGTCTTTTCATCTCTTTAAAACAATGTGTATGTGTGCCTGTGTGTTTGCATGTCTAGATTCTTCTTCCCCTAAAGTGAGCATAAATTTTGCCTGCAGAGGGTGCATAGACTGCACTTGGGGTGTGTCATACAGTTAGTATCAGACTGCAGCTGGAATGCTGATGCTGACCTCTCAGACCTGTAGGGTCTGACCTGCTGGAAGTCTGATCATTTCTCTCTGATCATTTAGGATGGCTGAGGACTGGGTACCACATCGCACCTCAGCTGAGTGATGACAGACCCAGGTTTAAAGGCTTGATCATTCCTATTTTAAAGCAAGGAAGATTTCTGTCAAAACCTGTACAAACAGTTTCATTGACTCAGCAGCCACAGAGTTCAGAGTCAACAGCTTAAAAGAGAATTAGAAAGAGAGGAAGATCCTGGTTTGTTTCTCTTTCTCTGTGTATTTTCAAAACACAATGGTGGGAGAAGGTTTGTTCCAATTTTTCCCACAGATACTCCTCAGACAATGCATTTAAACAAAGCAAAATAGTCTTTCTGTGACTCAACAGAAATAGAGTCTTTAGTATTATTTTAGCTTAAAAGTGATTAAGAGAGAACATTCCTTTGTTATTTATTTCCTGTACTCTGAAGGTGACATTTAAAGTAATCTTGTTTCACTTGGATTTCTTTATGACAAATGGGAATGATTAACTTCCCTTTAACAAAAATTAAAAATTTTACCTGCACATCTCCAGGTAGACTACTATTTTTATTAATAGATGAAAATATTTTGTTTAAAAGAACTTAGATATTCTCTTTGTCATTGTGATATTCTTGTCAGGTATCTTGGGTGAACATAAGGAAACAACCATGTTCTAGAGAACAAATGTGAGCAGTACAAGGAGTTGCTGAGCACTTTGTGAGTATTATTACACACAGGGACAGGGGATTAAATTGCAAGTTTAGATATTCCCCAGTATTGCTTTTTAAAAGCCTACAGCACAGATAAGAGAGAGCAAGAAACACAAGGATATGACTGGGAGTCTGAATCAGAAGCTGGCTTTTGGCAGGCACAAAGAATCATCAAAGTGTGTGCTTAGCTCATCAATCCTTAACATTTTACAGTATTTTATCCCTCTGGGACCCCCCTTCTTCAGGTGATGACTCCTAGTCATCACAATCTCTCCCAGGAGCTCAAATTTAAGTTAATATGATATTTGTCCCAAGGACTATTCTAATGTTACGTTTCTCTCATAAGTAAATAAGATTTTTGTTATATGTTAACGAAATTATAAACATGAGATGACATGCATGGCCTCAGTTACTCTGGAAATTATAAGATCATTTCCATGTATTCCACCAAATATAAAACAAGCCTTTGCAAAACCAACACTGTAATTCTTTTCTTGTTCTGTTGTTTTCCTGATAACTTATTTAAGTGCCTTTCAACAATATATACAGACCTTTATATTCAGTCAAAAAGAAAGGCAAGACTAATCACTCCCTTGGGGGAAAGGACTCTCACAAAGTATTCTAAAGTTAAAATTGTCCTCATGCACTGGTCGTTAACATACAGGCAAAAGGGTAAGATACAGTAGTAATGTAAGACTTCAGAAAATATTCATCCAGCTACTGGCTTTGTGTATACATTCCACAGCACACACTGCCAAATCCCGAGGACCTAATATATATATTATTCTCTCCAGAATATCATGTTTCTTTAGTTCATTTTAAAAAGACAGACCAAAAAGGGTATTGTTGATATCACCAAAATATAACAAGGTACAAGAATTCACTGAGATTAAAGGAATAATAATATTTCCACTAGGAAAGAAGAAAATCTGTCAACATTACTCCTTTCATTTTTCAATCTTGATTTTGCTGTTGTTGCTGTTATTCTGTGAAAACCTTCCAACTCTATATGTAATATTCTGGGAGAAAGAGCAGAAGGATTAAGTTTATACTTAAATTAAGCTGAGATGAAACTAGACCACCATATAGAAAATATCCTACTCAGAAAATGAACTTGTTGATTTCCTCAAAATGCTATTTACTCTAATAGCACTGCTTATAGCAGAATTGTCGGAACTGGCACATCCATGTAGATAAATTGAAATTAAATTTTAACTAATTTAGGTCAGAAATTAAACCTGTAATTTTTACTCATGGCCACTAGGTGGTGGTGGTGCCCTAGACACAGCTAACCAAGTCACTATTAACAGAAGTATCAGACATATTTGAAAAAAGAGCTAAATGTGTTATTCTTTTTTTTTAAAGAAATCAAGAGCAATAGTTTCTCTATAGAGTGTAATATAAAAATAAAATAATTGCATCTGTTCAGAGTAAGATTTGCTGATAGGCATCAACTACCTTTAGTTTTCAATGTCAGTTATCTCACCCATAGTGACAAAAATGGTTTGTCAGGCAGAAAGTTTAAAAACAAGAATGGTAAAAAAAAAAAAAAAAAAAAGAAAGAAAACCAAGATACACTGTATAGTGGTTTAAGCCACTACTTCACAAGATGTGGTCCAGAGACCATCTATACTTTCCAGGCTTATAAAACATGCAGATTTCTGGGCCTCCTTTCAGACCCACTTGGGAGCCAAAGTGTGTGTGTGTGTGTGTGTGTGTGTGTGTGTGTGTGTGTGTGTGTGTGTGTGAATATATAAATATATATCACATATTTGTTAATTTTATAATTATGTATTTTATATATATTTATATATTTACATATTTAAATAAGTTCTCCAAGTAATTTTTATTCACACTAAATGTTTTGAACCCCTAATTTAAAGATCTCAAGTTTCATACACTGTTTTAAAATTGTTTCCCTGGTATATTCTACTTCTCTTATTCATTTTTTTAATAACACCAAATGTGGAAGACCAAAATATAGATATATTTATTTCCACAATAAAATTATAAGTATATATGAGCATATGTCATAAATAAACATGCTGGTTTTTCTGATGTTTCTGCCCTGGCTCTAACTGTGTGAAAGAGCTGTGGCTCAGTTAGCTGACAAACAGGTCAAAGGTGGAATGGAAGCTAGAGGAGAGACGAAGCAAACTCCTTAGGAAAGTCGTAGCAGTAGGTAATTGTATGTGGTCATTTTTAAAATATGGAAGCCTAGACTCCAGCCTGAACCTAAATATAAATGTGACTGAGGTACGGCTTAGGAATTGGCTTTAGAAAACCTTCAAAGATCATTCTGATGCACAGCCTTAACTGAAGAACACTATTATGGAAGGAGGTTGGGAACAGAATATCCTGACAGGAATTTAGCCAAAAGACAAAATCAGACACTGGAAACATCTCAGTTATTAGGCTGTGGTACGAAAGAGCATATTGGTCGAAAAGAAAGAGCTGAGATATAATTACAAAATAGCCCCACAAATGGTAAGATTGTTTTGCTATTGAGAAAGAAGAAAGTGTCCTTTGTTAAGAGTAAGATTGGGTTTAGATTCAGGAATAGGAGTGAGCCTCCAGCTATGGGATAATACAACAGTGCTTGGTAGAGGACTTGGGGGGAGAGCCGGCATTAACCATGGAGTCAAAGAGATTATTTCAATAGTTTCTTCTTCTGGAATTCTCACTTCAGGAGAGAAATTCGTTTTTTTATGAGCTTGAAAAATCACTAAGAAGTTAGCAGGAGGTTGGAAAAGGATGAGCAAGTTTTTCATTGTAACCTCTATTTGGAAAATGCCCTCATTTTAATCTGCTCTACACCTATACGCAGGAATTCAAAAGGCACAAAACCCTTAGCAGCTCTTCACGGCATACACTGTAACAAATTTACAGATTCTGGTCCACATCAATCTTCACACCTTATACTTTGTACAGTTGACTTTAAATGGATGAATGATCCACAAATGCCTACTAGTTCAATATTTAGATAAGCAAACCCAAAATAATGACCTCTAAGTTCACTAGAATTTATAGTTACTAGAACACCAAAGTATATAAAATAGGGTGCTCTGAGTTTTGTTAGTTTGTTTTTCCATTAAAAATCACTTTACATCTCTAACAAAAGAAGAGTTTACTTTCCTCTAATATCTAGCTTGGATACCAGCTAGCAGTTTGTTGGCTGTTTCCTGGCCAAATCCAGTAGAATCACAGTCCTTTGGATTTCACCTACTCCTCAAAAGAAACCTAATCCTCAACAGGAATTGTATGTTACACATGTCTATACCTCAAACAGCATGTGGCCTGTCCTTCATGACAAAGCACATTTCCTGTTTTTTCTGAATAAACTTCATAAGGAGGTAATTAAAATTTTGCATTCCATTCCTGTATTTACTACGTAGTGCTTTGGCGTGGTTAAAGTTCCACAGACAAAATGCACCATGTCACGCAAAGACCATGTCAGTGAGTTGGAGACTCTTGCTGGGAATCCTTCAGTCAGGAGGCAACACAGAGCAGTGGAAACAGGGGCATTTTCTGAATGCATTATCCTTACATTCATTCATCTACACTCACCAGGTGCACTTGTTCATAAATATTACTCAACTGTTTGGATAGGAGAACAATAAGAGTAAAGAGGAAGAGCAGAATGGTGAGGATGAATGCCCTCTAGTTATGCTTTTTATTAGTAGTTTTTTAAAGAAAAAAAAACCACATAGGAGCCCAATTATCCTTTTCAACTGAAGGACAGTATTAAACTCAGGAAAAAAACTGAGTACTTTTAATTTGCAAAGCCATGTCCTTGAGTGTATTAAAGATAGATAAAGAAGAAAGTCCAGGCTGAAAGCAAAGGTTAGAATTTATTTACATGTTTTCTTGTTCCCCAAGTGTTTCACAAGCCAATTTTCTGTCAGACACATGTCCTATCATCTCACAAAGATTGGAAATTCAACTGTAGAGTAGACCTTGAATGAATTGCCAAATATTTGATTACAAAGAAAAGGAGAAATTGTCTTAATGATCATTGCAAAGGCTTTTAAAAATACACCCAAATGAATGAAGTAAACAATACCTTATTTCACTTTTACTTAACTGGATTTAAAATCTGTGTAAGTAATAATATGTTTTAAAACATTAGCTGTATGAAGCTCAACAAAATGCTAATAGTCTCCTCCCTTTCTCCTCTCCAGTTCTAACGTCATGAGGTTAGTGTGTACCCAGCAGTGTAGTGTGGGAAACAGTATGACATTGTCATTTTAATTTGCATTTCCCTGACCACTAGTAAGAATGAATACTTTTGATATTTATTGGTTACTTAAAACACTCCTAGAATTTTCTAGAACAAGGCTATCTCACTCAAGTTTCCATTATGGTAGAAATGTTTTATCTGTGCTGCCCCATAAGGTGCCACTAGTCACATGTGGCTACTGAGCACAGGAAATATGGCTAATGAGACTGAGGAAATAACTGTTAAATTTTATTTAGCTTTAATTAATTTAAATGTAATTATTGATGTCCACCATGTATCTATCATACTAGACAGAAAAATATCTAGTCTCACATAATTATACGCTTAAAGGTTTCTTGCTATATATTGTAAAATATGGAGTCTATTATACAAATTGCTATTCAACCTAATTTTGTTTATTCCACCTAAAATATGTCACAAATATATATGTAGTGACCTGGATGAAAGTCTAACTTATTATTTTTTAATAGATGCATAACCTTCAAATCCATTTTTTCAGCCATTCTCCCACTGATTTAAAGTTTTTAAATGATTACTATTGTTTTGCCAATAGGAAGTGTTATTTTTTAAAAATCAAACTTATACATATAATCATACAAACTTGTACTCTTACAGTCTCAGATGTGGGAAACTGCATGTTGTAGTTTTAATTTGCTTCTACCTGATGGGTAATAAGAATGAATTTATTTTTATGTTTACTAGTCACTTAAAATATGTTGACAATCTCTCAGTTCAAAGTCATTATCTTCTGATACGCTCTTAAAAGTAGAAGCTACAGATCCTAAATTAACTATGTCATAAATAATTTTTCAGGGCTTAAAGAACCACCTTCAAATATATAGAGCTGAGATCCAAATTTAGTTAATTAGGCAATTCTATTACTTAAGATTACATTTTGCTACAGAACTACTTCTTGCTATAGAACTAAAGGATAGATGGATAAATTATCCATATATGCCCTGTAGGTACCATATTACACAGCTCAGTATTTAGAGTTTCAGGTATATATATATATGGTTAAAGGTCATTTGCTATATTATAAAAATTAAACATTTTAATGCAAATTGAAGAAAATATCAAGAACAGTGTTTCTTAAATTGTGGCCCAAGAATCACCTGCATCAGATCAATTTGGGTGTGTGTTAAAAAAACTCATTTCTGGTCCCCATCCAAGACCCACTAATAATCATTTTCTGGGAAATACATTGGAATCTGAATTTTAACAATCTCTCTACATGATTTTTATACAACTTAAGTGTTAAAAACCATTTAAGCAATGTAATAATTTTGCATAATTGAGATATAAAGTAATCTAACATGAAACTTAATCTTGGAAATAAATTGCAAAATACTTTAAGAGTAAATTATTTTTTGCTGCAAACACCAGTATATATTAATAAATATTGAAGCGTTTATATGAATTAATGGCTTTTCTTGGAGGATCAACCAAATAAGTATTAAAGCATTTTATAAGTAGGACTTTTAATGTGTTGCTTATAATTACCATTATATATTAATAAATATTAAGAGTTTATAGGAATTTGATGGCTTTTCTTAGAGAATCAACCAAATAAGAGTTAAAGTATTTTATAACCAAGACTTTTAGTATTATTATAAAATCATTCAAAATATTTTCTCAACCTTCTAATTTTAAATAATATACATGACATCTATCAAAATATGTTATCCACTAGGAAAGCATGGTAAAATTAAAGGGTATTGTCTTAAACAACAAAGGACAAAGGTTTAGATTTGGGTTTTGCATTTAGCTATGTGAGGCATTAGTTTTAACTTCAGTTCTCAGACTTAAGTTATCTTTAAAGTGGGTATTACATTATTTCAGAGACTTATTTTGGGAATATAATCAATTTCAATTGTAAAGTACTTTGTTATCTGTCAAGTATTGGTTACTATTATTATTTTAACAATTCATAAACACTTTTAAATATGATTCTTACAGGAAAGACACTAACAAGATGGTGCAATAGGAGGTTTCAATCCTCTTTTCCCCCCAGAAATCCTGATTTGGCAAACACCCACAGATGAGAACACCTTTGTGGAAGACCAGTTATCCATTTGAGAGGGAAAAATAATTTGACAACCTGGTGTAAATAAATTCTTAGAAAGATAAAACCTATCAAGATTGAACAATAAAGAAACTGAAAATATGAACACAGCAATAACAAGTAAGAGATTGAATTGGTAAGCAAAAACCTCCCAGCAAAGGAAAATCCAAGACCAAATGCTTTACTGGTAAATTCTACCAAACACTTAAAGAGGACTTAATACTACACTCTTCCAAAAAATAAAAAAGGGGGGAACACTTACAAATTCATTTTATAAGGCCAGCATAACCCTGATACCAAAGCCAGTCAAGGATATTACAAAGAAAGCACATTACAGGCCAATGTACCTAATGAACATAAATTTAAAAATTGCCAAAAAAATACTACCAAAATGAATTCAATAGCACATCACAAGGATCATATACCATAATCAAGTGGAATTTATCCTTGGAATAAAAGTTTGGTTCAACATATACAAATAATGTACTTAATCTCATCAACAAATATAGGATAAAAATAATGTAATCATCTCACAGATAAAGTATTTGACAAAAATATCCATTCATGATAAAGACTCTCAACAAAGTGAGTATAGAGGGAGTGTGCCTCAATATTCCCTCTAAAGTAAAGGCCATATATGACAAGTAAAGATCATATATTACAAACCCATAGCAAACATTATACTCAATCATGAAAAGCTGAAAGTTTTCCTCTAAGATCAGGAACAGGACAAGGATACCTACTTTTGTCACTTCTATCCAACCTAGTACTGGAAGTCATAGCCAAAGCAATTAGGCAAGAAAAAGAAATAAAAGACATCCAAACCATAAAGGAAGAAGTAAAATTGCCTCTGCTTGTATATGACATGATATTACATATAGAAAACCCTAGAGACTCCACCAAAAAAAAAGCTGTCAGAATAAATGAATTCAGTAAAGTTGTAACTACAAAATCAATATATAAAAATTAGTTGTGTTTTGATGCACTAAAAGAGAAATTAATACCATTTATAATTACATCAAAATTGTAAATCCATTTAGGAATACATTTAATCAAACAGTGAAAGATCTGTATACTGAACACCATAAGACACTGCTGAAAAAAATTGAAGACACAAGAAAATGAAAAGATATCCTGTGTCATGGAATGAAAGAATGAATATTGTTGAAATGTTCATATCACCCAAAGTGATCTACAGATTCAGTGCAAACCTTAGCAAAATTCCAATGGCATTTTTCAAAGAAAGAGACAAGAACTATCCTAAAATTCATGTAAAGATCCTAAATAGTCAAAGCAATCCTGGAGGCATCATACTTTCTGATTTCAAACTATATTGCAAATCTACAGTAGTCACAACAATGGTACTGGCATAAAAACAGAAACATAGACCAGGAGAAGAGAATAAAGATCTTAGAAATAAACGCATGCATATATAGTCAAGTAATACTTGACAAGAGCGCCACGAATATTCAATGGGAAAAGGACCGTCTCTTTAATAAGTGGTCTTGGAAAAAGTGGTCAACTACATACAAAAAAATCAAATTGGGCTCTTACTTTTCACCACTCACAAAAATGAACTCAAAATGTATTAAAGACTTAAATATAAGACTTGAAACCATAAACCTTCTAGAAGAAAATGTAGGGAAGAAGTTCCTCAACTTGGTCTTGACAATAATTTTTGGAATATGATACCAAAAGCATAAGCAACAAAAACAAAAATCAGCAAGTTTACATCAAACTAAAAAGCTTCTTCTCAGCAAAAGAAGCAGTCACCAAAATTAAAAGACAATGTACAGAATGAAAGAATATATTTGTAAAATATTTGTAAGCCATATATCTGATAAAGTATTAATATCTAGGATATAAAGAACCCATATAATTCAATAGCAAAAAAAATCCAATTAAGAAACAGGCAAAGGATCTGAATATACATTTTTCTAAAGAAGACATACAACTGGTATGTGAAAACATGCTCAACATTACTAATAATGGGAGAAATGTAAATCAAAACCACAATGAAATATCACCTCATACCTGTTAGAATGGCTATCATCAATAAAGATTAAGAGATGAGTGTTGGTAAGGATGTAGAAAAAAAGAAACCTTGTGCACTACTGGTAGAATATAAATTGGTACAGCCACTAGAGAAAACAGTATGGAGTGTCCTCAAAAAAATTAAAAATAAAACCCATATGATCCAATAATCTCATTCCTGGTCTATACCCAAAGGTAGAGAAATCACTGTCTTGAAGGAATTTTTTTATGCCCATGTTCATTTTAGCATGATTCACAATAGTCAAGATGTGGAGATAACCAAGGTGTCCATTTATGGGCGAATGGATACAGATGTGGTATATACATAATTTGGAATATTATTCAGCCATTAGAAAGAAGGGAATACAGTTGGATCTTGAATGATATGTTTGAACTGCATGGATTCACTTACATGTGGATTTTTTCAAGAAATGTGTTGGAAATTTTTTTGGAGATCTGTGACAATTTGAAAGAAATTTTTCTTTTCTCTAGGTTACTTTTTTATAAAAATATAGTATATAATACACATAACATACAAAATATGTGTTAGTTGATTATTTATGTTCAGTAATGCCTCTGGTCAACAGTGAGCTATTAGTAGTTCAATTTTTGGAGAGCAAACATGATACATGAATTTTCAACTGCATAGGGGGATCAGTGCCCCTAAGTTCTGCCTTGTTCAAGGATCAGCTATGCTGACATTGGATGAATATGGATGAATCTTGAGGGTATTATGTTGAGTGAAATCAGTCAGACAGAGAAAAATAAATAATGTATGTTCCCACTTATATATAGAAACTAATAAAGCAGAACTCAAAGAAACAGAGTAGACTGGTGGTTCCTGGGGACTGGGGTTAGGGGAAAAAAGGAAACATTGGTTAAAGGGTACACACTTCCAATTATAAGACAAATTAATTCTGGGAATCTAATGTGCTGTATATGATTATTGTTATCAATACTATATTGTACACTGAAATGTTATGACAGTAGATCTTAAATGCTTTCACAACATCCACAAAAAAAGGTAATTATGTGAGGTGATGGGTATGTTAACTTTCACACTGAAGCAACCATTTACAATATGTATCAAGTCATCATGTTCTACACTTTAAATTTATACAATGTTATATGTCGATTATATCTCAGCAAAGCTGGGTTGGGTGGGGGAAGGATTTCCAAAGAAAAACTAATACCTTAAATTTCCTGAATTATATAAACATTGGAAGCAAAATTTTCATGAATATATTTTAGGTGATTTGTTTTCCTGAGGACTTAATATCTCGGACAGAGATTAAAAGTAGAATTCCCACTTAACATTTATCCTAAGGGAGTAGGTAGATGTATGTTTCTGTGGTATAAGCGCTCCACTTCTACTTCCACAATCACAAATCCAAACATGTCAGAATTCAAACATGTCAGATTCTGACCACAATCTCCAATCTTTTCAGCTTGCTGGTTCAACTCTTGCCACCATGACCTGTATTTATAAAGTCTTCTTGGATTCTCTCATCCCCCTATCAACCATTGTACTGCCAATTCTCATGTCTTCTTTGTTCCTTTGTCCTTTTATTACATCTGGCAAAGCCTTATCTGTATTTCAAAATGAAATGATATACCTAACTTATTTGTGCTTGAAATCAGGCAACTGGGTGCTACTGGAACAAATCACACAAAGAATTAAGTGGTATCTTAATAAAATGATGGTCATGTGCCTCAACTGTACCCTGAATACTGTCACGCAGTTCTACTGCAAGATTTTATTCAGTTCCTACTCCCACACCACATTAGCTTTTCACTTCTACTTTACTCTCCTCAATCCATACCACTTCCACCTCACTCCCTCATTTTCAGCAAATATTCTCATTTCCTACTTGAGAAACTATCCTAACTTTCCATCAGCAAATATCCGTATCTACTAATGCCCTCTTTCCTCCTATTGCAATTGTTAAGGTTCCCCTCCTTTCTTTTAGGGCACAACTGCTTCCTGTATTCTGGATCCTAGCCTCTGCCACCTTTTCAGAGTCCTTGCCCTTTGAAGTACTTCTCACTTGTGTCTCTTCAACCTCTCTGGACCTGGCAGTCCATGAGACATATTCATGTCTTTCACACATTAAAAAAATAATCTTTCTACCTCATATTTCATTCCATTCATGGTCCTACACTCTCCTTCCTTTCATAGTCACACTCCTTTTAAAAATTCATTGACCCTTAATGTCTCTGTTTCTTCAACTCCTATGCATTCCCTAATCCATTCAAGTTTGTCTCCTACATCTATCACTCTATTGAAATGACTGTTGCTAAAGTTACCAATGACTAGGAGGCCACATCACTGAAGCACTTTCATCAGGACAGCAGGATTTGATTAGAACAGTCCTGGGCAAATTGCGATACAAGGTCTTCTTATCTACGATCCAACTGTTGTTAAGTCTAGTAATATTTTGTCCTCACCTTACTTCTCAGTAGCATTCAATTTGGCCACTCCATTGCTTCCAAAATACAGTCTTTCTTAATCTCCTGAGAAATCCTTTCTACCTGTCTTCCCACTCCTTAATCGCCTAGCCAATTCCACTCCCATTTACTTGAACATTAAATACCAGAAATTGACAAGGCTGTTTTAGACACCATTCATTTCCTAATCTATATTCTCTGATTAAATGACTCCACTGATTCCCATGGCTTGGATTTTCATCTCTACTTCAACAGCTTTCAAAGTTACAGTTCCAGCCTAGACTTCTCTATGACAAACACAGCAAACTAGTTGATAATTCTAGTGTGAAGTTTTTCATGTGTACTGAGACAGATGAGTGCCCCAGACAGGTAAGTCATTTGGAATTTCTTTTAATTAATGTTCTTTAAATATTTGTTAATTATATTTTTTCATGGGATGAAAAGATTATCACACAGAAATATCGATTTACTGAATTATTATATCTAGATGTCTTGAAAAAACATTGACAAAAAACTCTCCCAGATTTGGGCTTTCTTTTCTCTCTTGTAGCTTTTTAAACACTTTTAATTATGAGGATTAAAAATTTAAAAGAGATTTAAATAAGTATTAACAAGGGGAGCTCAGAAACACCCAGGATTCTCAAGGGCATTAAGGCCAGATTTTTTTAAATTTAATTTAATTTAATTTTTTTGGTATCGTTAATATACACTTACATAAACAACACTGTGGTTACTAGATTCCCCCCATTATCAAGTCCCCACCACCTACCTCACTGCAGTCACTGTCCATAAGCATAGTAAGATGCTATATAATCACTACTTCTCTTCTCTGTGCTATACTGCCTTCCCTGTGCCCAGCCCCCTACATTATCTGTGCTAATCATAATGCCCCTTTCTTCCCCTTATCCCTCCCTTCCCACCCATCCTCCCCAATCCCTTTCCCTTTGGTAACTCTTAGTCCATTCTTGGCTTCTGTGAGTCTGCTGTTGTTTTGTTCCTTCAGTTTTTGCTTTGTTCTTTTATACTCCACAGATGAGTGAAATCATTTGATATACAGCCAGATTCTTATTATTGCTTCTCTGTGGTCACTATTAATTTAAAAGTTGAAGTACTCTGATCACTCTGTCAATTTCTTCTCATCAGAAGTACTTGAAGACATAGTGAAGAAAATTCAGTGTAATAGAAATAAGAAGCAATGGCTTTAGTGTGGGTCTCATAACAATGTGGAGACATTTGAATCTTAAAGTCTAATTTCCATGGGATAAGAGGAAAATCTTTACTCTAGGAAAATATATACGTGTGCACATGCACGTAAGTGTCTACCTTTATTGAGGTATACTATGTCCCACTTACTAGACTAGAAGTTTCACCTAAGTATGGTAATAAAGAGCCCAAGCTTTGATGTCACTAATATCTGGGTTTAAAATCCTACTTATTAATGGTGCTGCTTTGGGCAGTTTTATTTTTAATTTCTGTAAGGATCATTTGCCTTCTATAAATGGGGAACAGTAAGTTATATAAGTGAGGTTGTTAAGAGATTTAATAGTGTGTTTAAAGCACTGGATACAGTGCCTGGTACATAGCTCACAATAATAAGCTCATTATTCATATATGTCTTCATAGCACTGCTACATAATAGAGATTATCATCCTTGTTTTAAGTGAGGAAACTGAGGTGCAAAGTAATCCAGCTAATAACTGACAAAAGGGGTAGATGAACCCAGTGTGTTTAACTATGGAGCCACTGTTCTTTCCACTGCACTGTGCTTGCACAGTGTAATTTGTTCTGATATAGGGCACTGACTGTTTTCCAGAGCAACCTGCACACACCTTTGCTCACACAAATTACCAGATCTACTGACTCATTTGGACAAAATAAGAATTTTATGTGTCAATGGAATAGAGAATATGTACCAATACCTATTAAGAAGCAAGCTATTGAAACACATACACATATACACATATGAATATATATCTGTATCTGTGGCATTAAGTCTGTATTAAAGTATATTTCTATAGCATTAATAGACCATTCAAATCCAAGCAACAATTACCATGTAAAATTATAAAAGTAGAAGGAAAGACTTCTTTTATGACCTTGAATTCTTTACTTTCCTTTAATCCTGTTTTGAGGTTCTAGTTTTTAACAGTTTTTAATCTTCTGTGCAATCTTAAATTTCCCTAGAGGACTCACCTGTAGCATAAGGATGTTCTGCTTTGTTGAAAAACAAAAGAACACTATAAAATTGTGGCATCATTTGTATAACTGGAGTTACTGGAACTTCCTTATAACACAGGGCAAAGCCTCAAGAAAGTCTTTTGAAATGTGCAGTATTATCAATAAAGAAATAAAGCTGCGCCTGCAACACCATCTTGCCAGAGAAGTCAAGATGATTACACTTCTCCTGAGCTGTACAGATTAAGATCCATAAGGCAGCATTTAATGCAACTTAAAGTTGTAACCACAAGATACTGCATGTATAATTTTGTTTTCACCCATCCAAAGTAGTTAAATTTTTCCAAGGTAATATATATATGTCTTCATTCATATATATGTGTGTGTGTGTGTGTGTGTGTATGCACAGGGAGTGGCTGCCCCATCGCAGTGCAGTTGGGAGCGCTGTGCTGGGCGGCCTGGTCTTTGAAGAGCTGAGCAGCCCAGCCTCCACAGTGCAGATGGGAGAGCCTAAATAAACATTTTAAAGTTACTTCTATTACTTAATCCATTAAAAAAAACAAAAAAAACAAGTATATATACATTCATCTTATATAACTTGCAATATTAGTGAATAAATACAAAATAGAAGGTTACTTATGTTTATTTCATGTCTAGAGAGTCTCTTAAAACATCTTTCATTGGTAGGTTGGTTTAATAAAAATTTCAGCTTATGATCTTTTTCTGTGCTAAGGCAAACACTTTCAAACAATACTGAGAACACAGGCGTAAGCAGACAAAGCAAAAAATATTTTGCTAAGCAGTGCTGAATCTGTTTGCAGTACAAGTTGTAAATATACACAGGGAAGGACACTTTTCAGCCCTCCTGAAGGTATTCTTAATTACCTGTTAAAAATCTCTGCATACTTTACTTCAGTATGTGCCTAGAGACCTATGAAACCATCAGAAACATCCTGCAAATCAAATGTAGAAAACTAAGGCATTTTCCATCCAGTCAAACTGTCTTGTAGTGAGCTATTTTGAAAAAATAAGGTTCAAGCTTTCATATTAAAAAGCTCAACCATCCTCCAACTTGCTTTGAAAACACACACTGGACAGAATGTATGATGCAGGCTTCTGAGACTTCGGAGACTTACTCACACCTTTTACGTATGTATTAGAACATATATTTTACTATTTGATGCTCCGTGCATACAACTGAGAGATAGCATTGCTCAATGTTTAAGACCACAGAATCTGGCATTAACGGGAAGATGAAGCTCAGCTATACACCTCCCACTTGTGCGGCCTTGAACAAACTACTCTTAAGTCTTAATTTTCACTGTTCCTTGTTTAGTGGGGGGAAATAGAATATACCTCCTCAAGCTATCATTAAGGATATAAGATAATGTGTTAAAAGCTTTTAGAATACCTAAGGATGAAGCCAGAAAGGGAGGGGAAGGGAATTTCATTCTAAGTCCAAGCATAACCACCAGAAGCAGAGGTTAGAGAAAGGATTGTTTGCAAAGGGTGGAACACGAAGAAGCAATAGGCAAATGCAAAATGACTTTTGCCAAAAAAAAAAAGGACTACCTCGACATTTCACACCCTCATAAAACTTATATAGTACAAACATGAAATTTTAGTTGCTGGACAAATTTATTTGACTTTTTTGTTTCCGTTTTTAGATTTCTCTTTCTGTTATGTGGACCTAGGAAAAGCCCCTCTCAAAGCTGCAAAAAGTGAGAAGATGGGGCTGGTTTTATAAAGAGCTCCCCTAGAATTATGCTAAATTTTTTCTCTGGCTGGCAAAAGTATAACATGTGTATGAAATTAGTTTCCTATACCTCATCACAGCTCTGTGCCCAAGGAATCCCCAGACACCCTGGTACTGTTTTATTTTGCTCTGATGACAGTTGAAGTTTCAGTGTCTCCTGTTTCTTCTCAACTGGAAAGGATGTTCATTTCTGCCCAGCTCAAAGTTTATCTCTTTTGCACTAGACTGTGCATTCTACCACTAAATCTAAAACTGCCTTGACATGTTGTTATAATACCTCCTGGATACGGAAAGTTTACCATAACCTCATGTGAATTGTGGGAAAAGGTGTGGTCTGGGTGCCCCTAGATGTATTCTTACGCTGTGTGGCAAACCACACTCTCTTGGTTTGAGCACTTTAGCCAAAACATTTATTAGCTTCTTGTCCTTTTATTATCCTTTTATGCGCTGCTAAATTATATTACCACTTTTGTTTAGAAATAATTGACCTTAGGAGCTATTTTGTCTTCAGTCCTTCCCATATAACTGAATTCTATAGTAGAATTATAACCATGGGAGACTGCCTAAAGATCCCATTTAATAGAAAAGAATATAGTCAGCAGGAACATTTTAGCTTCTTTAAGACAAGCTTTGATATTTCTGCCGTATAAGATATCCCCAGTATGATAACCATTGAGGACATACTGGATAGTGATACTGTGCTTGGTATTTTACTTAATTATATTTGATCCTCAGGACAACCTTATTAAAGATATGTGATCAGAAAAGAGAGATGTAACTTACCCAAAGCCACAGAGGAAGTAAGAAGTAATCCTAGGTTTTGAGTCTTGCCTGAGTAAAAAGTTTGGGGAATGTACTTATTCAATAATGCTTTCATAGGCCTATTCTGTACTTCAGCAGACAGGTCTTGGGTAGCACACCGAGCAAGACAGCATCCCAGCACTGAGAACACACCAGAGGTGACACCAGGGGCAATCCCGGCACTTGTGGAGCTCCCAGTCAGCCTCAGAGGCAGGTGTTTAAAAACTGCATTTAACAGGGCAGAGATATCCCAAGTGTAAGTGTCTCCCATCCTGCTCACCTCCACCCAACCCTGCAATAAAAAGAAGCTTGTTGGAAGAGAATGAAAATCTGTCCACATAAAAATACATATACTTTTCACTGTTCTCAAATACAATAGTATTATGAAGTGAAATGTATACAATATATGTGTAGATAAACAACAGTAGACTGAACATCCATGTACCCATGACTCAGATGAAAAAATACCTTTTCATATTCAGTCTGCTCATTCTTGATGTGTCAGAGTAAACTGAAATTCTGAAACAGTAATTCACAGAATCATGCTGCCTACAAGAATAATTAATTATCACTGACTTTAATAACATATTTAACTTAAAATAATTTATAGTTAAGTAATAACATGTTTAACTTATTCTATTTAAACACTGTGATTTACTATGAGTATATCAGGACATGTCAAAAACTACGGTTCCTTTTAAAAGTTCTAGCTGATTCAAACAGAACTTTCCTTGGTGACACTAAAGTTTAGTGTTCTAGGCTAAGATAGAAATGGCAATTCTTGAGAGATTCATGCAGAAAATTAAATCAGGGCCAGTGTGGGTGGCCAGCCCAGTGCTGGCAGCTAAGAGCAGCTGGAATAAAAAGTTCCTAGCCTAAATTAAGTTTATGTTACCTGGTAAAAAACATTACAGATCTTTGTCTCAGCCAATGCTGAAATCCTGTTCGAAACCAACCCATTCATGGTGGAGTGTAAGTTATTCAACAATGTTAGGTTGTATAACTGGTGTTACAGAAAACATGCACTAGAGCAATTCATTCAAAACTAAGAGAAACATGGATGATTGTTTAGATGTTATTTTCAACAATTTACTCAGAGGCATTTAAAATCTGTTTTATTTCCTACGACAAGTAATGTTACTGTCTTGCGAATAAACAGTTTAATCTTCAGCAAGCTCCTTTTCTCTAATTTATGACATCTGGTTTTTAAAAAGTCCCAAAGCAGCCAGGGAGCTTAGTCACAGATGTCAGCACCGGGTGGTAGTAAAATTAAAGGGCTCTAACTTCAAAGAGTTAGGGATTTGTCACAATGTAATAGAAAGAACGGATGTTGCAAACATCTCAAGTGGCAGAAAAGGCCAGAAACTCAGAAATGAAAATATAGAGTTAAGTCAGCTTCTGCTTGGCATTGTCTTTTCCAAGGTTCCCTCAGCAACTATGCAAACACCCAGATATGCCCTCCTTTTCTGTACCCGCGGCCAGATTAATCTTATTGCCAACAACCTTGTTTTCCCACTACCGTGCCACTCTACTCAAAACTCCTCTTCAGCAAGCTGGAAGAGAAAGATCTATTCTGAGAGTCTGGGAGTTGGGTTGTACTTTGAATAACAGTGTTCTCTTCTCCCTTTTATCCAGGAGTTTAAAAAATGTTATCAGGTCTCCATCTTTTAGGTTGGTCTCCTTTGATGCTGGCCCTGATTAAACAGGCATTTTTCCACAAATGGGTTGTATAGTCACTGGTGGCTACAAGCTCAAAAGGAGATTCCTCTCCTTCCAGAATCCCTAGCAATTCAGGAAAAGGATTCCGTTTGGCTGAACCTGGGTTTCATGCTTGCACCACACAGCTGGGGAGGAAGCCGGGGCAAGCCTCAACTTAAGGCACCACCAGAGAGAGAAGGAAACCTTCTAGAAGAAAAGAGGGAGGCAATCTGTTACCAGGAGAGCAAGAATAGAGAATTCAAAAAGAAAATTCCAGGAAGCAGCCAACTGAAAGGAAATTACTGGAAAGACAAGGGACTAACATTCCCTCAGGGACCCGGATCTCAGTCAATAGAAATTACAGGCAATTTCAGATTTCAGATTTCAGAAAATAGAAAGATACCAAAGTCTTCTGCAAAAGCTACTGCTTGGTAACTACCTTTACCAGATGGTTATCTTCAGCATAAAGAATGGTGAGGCAACCAAGATGTTAACAATAATGGAAAGCTACTATTACCCTTAAAGCAATTGTGAGCAGGTGGTATTACTGGAGCCTAGAAACCAGTTAGTTGGACAGGAACTGAGACCCACAGAAAGAGTAGCCATGTGGCTGGAGTTGGTGCCATTGAGTAAGTACAGCCAGAACTGGGTGGCCTTCTACAGTGGAGAGGGAAGGATGTGTCCCAGTCTTCCTATAAAGTAGACATATCTACTTGATGACTTCAGCAGGTTTAACAAATCCCTGTAATTTACAAGTTATTACACTGAAATGTGTCAACCTAATCTAATTGATCAATTCTAGATTTTTGTAACAGTTGTATATATATATATATATACATCTATAAATATACCTTAAGCAGCTTTCTCATTAAGAGCAATGACATAATCAAGGCACATTAAAAGGTCTAAGATTGAGAGTAATTTCTATAGTTGTGATGAAACTCCAAGTTAATTGTCCCTATTGGATGGCAGTAACATCCATTTACAGCCTCCTTGAAGATTTCTAAATACATACCATGTTACTTATCCTTTGCTGGATAAGCACAGTGGTTTTATTACTGCTTAGCTGTTATAAAATATTGGATTGTAAAATATTAATCATGTAATATATTTGGTCACAAATAACTCCACCCTGAAATGTCACAGTTTATTCACTTAATCCACTGAAGAGAGATTACAGGGCATTATTTGAAGATAAGTTAGAAAAAGTGCCTCCAAGAGATATCCAAAAACACACATGCATTATCATCTGCAAATGTGAGTAGGGCTTATGCAAATCCTGAAGCATTAAATTCTGCCACAAAAAAGAATAGAAAGACATGAAAGGTTAAAGTCACAGAATGAAAAGATTGGATTAGTGTCTCTGGAACAGTGTTATTTTAACTTTGTCTTATTGTTTGAAGGACAACTTGCAGACCTAACTGAGTGAAGTACTTAAATCCATGGAAATTTCTTAAAAGGAAATGACAGAAAAATGTAGACAGTTTAAAGTTCTTAAGTAATTAAAAAAGAATTTTGCAAAAAATACAGCTACTGTGACCCAATGAATAAACATGTCCTTACATATTATTAATTTATGAAAATATTTTACAGACTCTCTCAGAGCAAAAGCCACACACAGACCAGAATTATAGTTTCATTATCTGAAAAGCTGATGAAAAGTGAAGAACACTGCATTTGCCTTTAAAAACAAATTCAGATAGTAGTAATATTTAGAATAACTGCCATGGAAATCACACCATAAAATGCTAAATAAGAGTGAAAATTCATTGTTATGCACAGTTTTAAAGTAACTTTCAAATGTATACTTCCAACTAAGGCTCAATGACATCTGAATGTCACAAATGTACTTAGTATGCCAAGGTACAAGTATAGTGTGATGTTTTTCCAAAAATGTTCAGTTGATTTTGTCAGCAACCAATTTTATATTTCAAATATGATAGGTAAAATTCTGTCTTTTTTACATGACAACAAGAGTATTTACAGGAGAATAATAAAAACCTTCAGGGATTTTTGAGTGATGAGATTTTTTTTCTCCACTCCATCTAGGGAAAATGCATAATATAGTTTTAAATTCCACATTGGGCTGTGCCTAAATACTCAACAAATCATAAAAATAGAGTTTCTGCTATGCTAATATTTAAAAATATTAAAATATATTTTCATTTTCCTGAGATTCTGTAATTTTAAAAAACTTAATCATTTTCTTTCAATTTATAACTTGATTTATTCTTTTCCAGATAAAGTATTGCAACTGAACTTTGTTTTATCAGTGCTAGCACATTTCCATCGTTCGATGGTTTATACTTTACATCATTGAATATGTATTTTCTCCCTTTTTGACTGAAAATAAACCTTGGTTATGCCAAGGTTTTTCTAGTTTTATTCTACTGCTTCCCTTCCAGATCTCTCACACCATCCCTTAGAAAGAAGAGTGTTGCTATGATAGATCAGGCTTAATGGCTTTTTATCTTTTGCTGTGTCAAAAGAGCTAGAGGTGAGTGGTCAGTCAGTCATCATGTCAAGTTCATTGTTAGCAAGTTAAATGTTGGCATGCATACATGAAATTTTCAGATAATCTCATGAGATAAAGGAAGATAATCTTAGGGGTACATTTCTCCTAGGATTTGGCATGTTCTATGTATTTAAGATTTCAGTGGCAGGGTAGTTATATCAAGTAGGACAATCTAGGTTATAATGCAATAATAAGAAACCCTAAGTCTCTGGGTTAAACAACAAAGATGTATTTCCCCCTTATGCTACATGCCCAGTGCAGGTCATTTGGGGACAGAGGTAGATGAAAATATCAGAACCACTCATATAACCACGATCAGCCTCTTACTATGCAAACTCATACACACATGTGGTAGTCCAATAAAGATGTGACAGTGGTGTGGACTAGGATAGTGGTCAGGAAGATAGAAAAGTTCTTTGAAGGTAAAATTGACCAGAGTTGGTGGATATTTTATACCAGAGTTGAGTGCATAGATTAGGAGAAAGACGATACCATTTTTTTCACTTGGCCAAAGATAGTACCATTCTTTGGGTAAATTTGGTTTGATGGAATTGGAATGCTCAGAAGATTTGGTTTGGGACATGTTAAGTTTCAGATCCTTATGAGACTTAATGTTCAAATATCAGGATGACATTTAGACATACTAGCCCAGACCTCAAACGAGTTTCTGGATGGAGGTCTAAATCAGAAAGCCTTGAGAAATATCACAGTGTGATATTTGCAGCAATGAGTTTTGATGAGATCACTTAGAAAGACAGCATGGAGCAAAGAGAAAAAAGATGTATGTGAGATGTCAAAAAAATCACATGCAGACCTATCTACATTCTGATTTCCCAGAGAAAGACAATGCATATCCTGGAGGTCTATTAGAATTAATTTTCATATAATTCTGATAAATTAAACCAAAAAATTTAGAATAAAATATTTAGTGGATGAAAATCATCTACTGTTGACCTTGGCCTAAAAATTTACTTAATTAATCACAAACACATCCTTTCTCATGGATGTCAATGTCATTAACAAAATTCTAAAAGATTTTCAAGGAATCAGTGCATTTAAGAAATAACTTGATTAGCTGAACCCACTGGGTAGTAAGTTATAACTTACCATGATAATTGATTCAAATTGATTATTACTTCCTCGTGCATTGTTAAATAAAGTGTTGAATTAAATTTTCCTTTTCAGATTGAAAGTAGTGGCTATGCTTTCTATACCTGGAAAGTTATTAAGCTATGGGAAGGATTTTATTTTCAGAGTAGAAGCCAATCATATATTGTAGGAGACTACCTCAGGCAAAAAGTTAAGTATTATTGCTGCATATAAATATTATTATGTTAATTACTATCTTCAAGTATTTAGTACCAATAAAAACCTCTACAAGTTTCTCAGGGGTACTTTCAGACAGAGCTATACATCTATTTTTGAGGAAGTTTTAGGCAGAACTTTCAGATCCTCTGAAACACTGGAGCCAGGAAATATCTCAGGATAGAAAATCTCCCACAACGTTTGTCATATTAAAATCCAGTTATGTACACAAAGCTGGATCTTTGGAAAAGAGGGTGGAGTAGGAAGGTAAGGCAGAAACCTCCTCCCACATACACACCTGGAATGTAACAATAAATATCACTAACCCTGAAAATGGCCTAAACTTACAGAACAGACCATCTACACCTGGTGAAGAAGACCACGTAGAGAAGTGTAAAGTGGCAGGGCCTCAATAGATTGGGACCCAAGCTCTTCCCCCATCCCAGCCCACAAGCAGGAGGGAAAGGAATGGAATGGGGAGGGAATAAACACTCAAGAACTCTGCACACCTGGCCCTGGAGATCTGCTCTGGGAACATGAGTCCACATATAGGTATGATTAATGGGGCTGGACACCAGTGAGAGCTGGAATACTCTGAGAGCCTTAGATTCTTGTCACTTGGGGAAGACAAGCATGCTCTGTCAGTCTACTGAGACCCAAAACAGAGGCAGCCACGTGAGAGACTTAACAGCAGTAGGAAGTTTGCCAGAGGGGTGGAATTTAGAGTGTCCTCCCCGGAAGAGAAAGGGCAAGTGGAAAATGCTTCCCCAGCCCTCTCTTAGCCTAACTGGTTTGGTGCTCACTGGAGCCAGCCCCAAACACTCCATCCCCCTCACTGACCGCTGAGCCAAGTTGCAGTGCCCTGAGCACCTGCCCCAGCCTGCCCCACCGGCCCAGAAGTGTTACTACTGCTGCCTCGCAGACAGAGGGTGGCCCACCCACAGCCTACCAACAGCAACTGCAGCTTCACTGCAAAGGAGAACCAGGCACTGGTGAGGAAAATGTCTTGAGCATCTGGTACCACATAAAGGCTTCATAAAGCCATTACTCTCTAGACCAGGAAGTTTTCCAGATCTAATACAAAGGAAGAAACACAGAAATCCAGACAAAATGAGGAGGCAGAGAAATCTGTTCCAAATAAAAGAACAGGGTAAGGCACCATAAGAGGGCTAAATGAAATGGAGATAACTAATCTTCTTGATAAAGATTTCAAAGTAACAAGTCATAAATATTCTCACTGATCTGTGGAAATGTATTGACAATCTCAGGGAGAACTTCAACAAAGAGACAGAAGGTTTGAAACAGAGCCACTCAGAGCTGAAGAATACAGTAAATGCAATGAAAAATACAGTGGAAGCAATGAATAATAGATTCCTGCAGGTATAGGAGACAATCAGAGATGGAAATTGGAGAACAGGAAATAAACAAAGCTGAGGAATAAAGAGAAAAAAGAATTTCTAAATACAAGAGGATGCTAAGAGAGCTGTGTGACTATTCTAAATTAAACAATATTTGTATAATAGGGGTACCAGAAGAAGAGAGAGACAGAGGAGTAGAAATCTCTTTGAAGAAACAATTAGTGAAAACTTCCTCGATCTAGGAAAGGAAATAGACACCCAGGTTCCTGCAAGTGCAGAGAGCCCCTAACAACACCAAGACACATAATAATTAAAATGGCAAAGATTAAAGATAAAGAGAGAATTTTAAAAACAGCAAGATAAAGGCAGACAGTTACCTGTAAGGAAAACCCCATAAGGCTATCAGCAGATTTCTCAGCAGAAACTTTGCAGGCCAGAAGGAAGTGGCATGAAATATTTAATTTAATGTGTTGAAATGGAAGAAACTACAACCATGAATCCTCAACCCAGCAAGGTTGCCATTCAGAATTGAAGGAGAGAGAAAACTTTCTCCAATAAACAAAAGTTAAAAGAATTCATAACACTAAACCAGCCTTACAAAATATGTTAAAGGGACTTCTACAGATGGGAAGGTTCTTAAACATAAATATTTTTCATCTATAGGAATAGGAGTAGACCAATTACTTATTAAGGAAGTATAAAATTAAAAAGACAAAAGTAGTAAAAACAACCATATACAAAATAGTCATGGGATACACAAAAAATGTAGATTATGACATCTAATACATAAAGTATGGATGAGGAAGAAGAATTTTTAAAAAGTACTTTAAGACTGTTCAAAATAGAATGTGCATCAACTAAATACAGGCTGCTATATATTTACAAAACTATCTATGAACCTTATGAAAATCGCAAACTGTAATCGATACACAAAAAACTTTAAAGAAATCCAAACATAACACTAAAGAAAACCAACAAATAACAAAAAGAGAGTAAAAGAGAGGAAGAAAGAACACTGAAGAACTACAAAAACAACCAGAAAACAATTCATAAAATGGCAGTTAAGTACATACCTATCAATAATTACCTTAAATGTAAATAGATTGAATGCCCTAATCAAAAGACATACGGTGGAAGAATGGATAAGAAACAAGATCCACCTATATGCTACCTATAAAGGACTCATTTCAGACCTAAAGAAATACACATACTGAAAGTGAAGGGATGGAAAAAGATATTTCATGCAAATAGTAGGGAGAAAAAAGCAGGAGTAGCAGTACTTATAACAGATAAAATAGATTTCAAAACAAAGAAAGTAACAAGAGACAAAGAAGGGCATTACATAATGATAGAGGGATTAGTCCAACAAGAGAATCTAACAATTCTAAATATCTATGTACCTAACATAGAAGCACCTAAATATGTAAAACAAATACTAACAGAACTAAAGGGAGAAATAGACAGCAATAGAATAAAAAGATTTTAACAACTCACATAGATGAATGGATAGATCTAGACAGAAAATAAATAAGGAAAACAGACACATTGAACAACATGTTAGATCAAATGAACTTAACATATACTACAGAACATTCCACTCAAAAGCACCAGGAGATACTCAAGTACACATATAAAAAATATAGAATAGATCATATATTAGGACACAAAAGGAGCCTCAATAAATATAGGAAGATTGGAATTTTATCAAGCATCCTTTCAGATCACGATGGTATGAAACTAGAAATAAATTGCATGAAGAAAACAAAAATCCCCACAAATACATGGAGGATAAACATGAAGATTCTAAATAGTCAATGGGTTAATGAAAAAATCAAAAAAGAAATCAAGCAATGAATGCATGGAGAGAAATGAAAACAAAAATACAACAATTCAAAATATGTGTGAGGCTGCAAAAGCAGTTCTAAGAAGGAAGTAGCAATATAGACCTACCTTAAGAAACAAGAACAATCCCAAATGAAAAGTCTAAACTCAAAACTAAAGAAACTAGAAAAGAACAAATGAAACCCATAGTTAGTAGGAGGGACATAATAAGGATCAGAGCAGATATAATAGAATAGAGAAGAATAAAACAATATAAAAAATCAATGAAATGAAAAGCCTGTTCTTTGAGAAGATTTTTAAAAACTAGACAAACCCCTAGCTGGACTTATTGAAAAAAAGGAGAGAGAGCAGACACAAATAAAAAAAATCAGAAATGAAAAAGAAGTTACAACTGACACCACAGAAATGCAAAAGATTACTAGTGAATTCTATGAAAAATTATATACCAACAAATTGGAAAACCTAGAGAAAAAGACAAATTCCTAAAAAAGTATGACCTTACAAGATTGACTAAAGAAGACACAGAAAATCCGAATGGACTAATTACCAGCAATGAAATTGAATTGGTAATAAAAAACTCCCAACAAACAGCTTTCCAGGACCAGATGGCTTCACAGCTATATTCTACCAAATAATTAAAGAAGAGCTAATACCCATCCTTATTAAATCATTCCAAAAAGTGGAAGAGGAGGGAATACTTCCAAATTCATTCTATGAGGTTCGCATCCCTCTAATACCAAAACCAAATGAAGACACTATGAAAAAGAAAATATCGACCAATATCCCTGATGAACTTACAAAAAAATCCTCAACAAAATATTAGCAAGATGAATTTAAAAATACATCAAAAGGATCATCCATCATGACCAAGTGGGATTTATTCCATCAATGCAAGGATGATATACCACATTAACAAAAGGAAGAATTAAAAAACCATATGATCATCTCAATAGAAGCTTGAAAAGCATTTGGCAAAAGTCAACATCCATTCATGATATAAAAATCTTTGAACAAAATGAGTAATAGGAAACATACTTCAATATAATAAGGCCATATACAACAAACCCACAGCAAACATCATACTCAATGGCAAAAATCAGAAACAAGACAAGGATGCCCACTTGCCACTTTTATTCAGCATAGTGCTGGAAGTCCTATCTACAGCAAACAGACAAGATAAAGAGATAAAAGCCATCCAAATTGGTAATGAAATAAAATTGTCGGTAATGAAGAAGTAAAATTGTCACTATTTGAAGATGACATGCTACTCTACACAGAAAACCCTAAAGATTCCTCCAAAAAACTATTTGAACTAATAACTGGATTCAGCAAAGCTGCAGGATATAAAATTAATACACAATAATCTGTTGCATTCCTATATACTAACAATAAATCACCAGAGAGGGAAATCAGGAAGACAATTCCACTTACAATTGTACCAAAAAAGAATAAAATACCTAGGAATAAACCTAACCAAGGAGGCAAAAGACCTGTACTCTGAAAACTATAAGACACTGACGAGAAAAATTAAAGAAGACACAAAGAAATTGAAATCTATTCCATGCTCATGGATAGGAAATATTAATATTGTCAAAATGGCCATCCTGACCAAAGCAATTTACAGATTCAGTGCAATGTCTATCAAAATACCAATGGCATTTTTCAATGGACTGGGGCAAATAATCCTAAAATTCATATGAATCACAAAAGACCCCAAACAGCCAAAGCCATACTGATAAAAAAGAACAAAGCTGGGAGGATTATGCTCCCTGACTTCAAGCTCTACTACAAAGCCACAGTAATCAGAACAGTATGGTACTGGCACAAGAACAGACCACAGACCAATGGAACAAAATAAGGAGTCCAAAAATAAACCCACGCATATATGGTCAATTAATATATGATAAAGGAGCCATAAATATACAATGGGGAAATAACAGCCTCTTCAATAACTGGTGTTGGGAAAACAGGACAGCTACATGCAAGAGAATGAAACTTGATTACTCTCTACCTCCATATATGAAATTAAATTCAAGATAGGTTAAAGACCTAAATATAAGACATGAAACCATAAAACTCTTAGAAGAAAACATAAGCAAAATCTCTTGAACATAAGCATGAGCAATTTTCTTCTGGAGACATCTCCCCAGGCAAGAGAAACAAATAAAAAATTAACAAGTGTGACTATACCAAACTAAGAAGTTTCTGTACAGCAAAGGATGCCATCAGCAGAACAGAAAGCCTACAACATGGGAGAATATTTGTAAATGATTTATCCTATAAGGGGTTAACAATATATATATAAATACATATAAAGAACATGTATACCTGAACACCAAAAAGAAAACAAATAACCTGATTAAAAAATGGGTGGAAGACCTGAAGAGACATCTTGCCAAAGAAGAGATATGGATGACCAACAGGCACATGAAAAGATTCTCCACATCGTTAATCATCAGGAAATGCAAATCCAAGTCACAATGAGATATCACCTCACATCAGTTTAAATGGCCACTATCCAAAAGACAAGAAATAACAAGTGTTGGCAAGAATGTGGAGAAAAGGAAACTCTCCTACACTGTTGGTGGGACTGTAAATCAGTGCAGCCACTGTGGAAAGCTGTATGGAGGTTCCTCAAAAAGCTAAAAATAGAAATTCCATTCAATCCAGTAATCCACTTCTAGGAATTTAGCCATAGAAAACCAAATCTCTGATTCAAAAAATATATGCAACCCTATATTTATTGCCACATTATTTACGATAGCCAAGATATGGAGGCAATCAAAGTGTCCATCAACAGTTGAAAGGATAAAGAAGATATGGTACATACACACAATGGACTATTATTCAGCCATAAAAAAGATTGAAATCCTGCCATTTGCAACAACATGGATGGACATAGGGGGTATTTTGCTAAATGAAATAAGCCAATAGGAGAAAGACAAATGCCATTTGATTTCACTTATATGTGGAATGTAAAAACAAAACAAAACTACCCTCTGGTTCTCTTTCCCATCAAATCTGAACACTGGTCTTGGTGGTCATAAAAGCAGGAAAATGAATACTGAGGCTGGTCCTGAAGTGCTTGTAGTCTTATATATAACATGTGGTCAGCTTCAAACAAGGCTGCATTAAAAAAAATAAAATATACATAAAGCAAAACAAAACAAAATCAAAGCAGCAGCACTAGACACAGAAACACTGAAAAGTGACTGTTGGTTTCCAGGTAGGTGGGTACATGAGGAGGGTGAGGGGGATAAAGGGGAACAAAAATCTCTATCATAAATTTGTCACAAGGATACAAGTGCAGCATGGAGAATATAGTCAGTGGTTCTGTAACAGCTTCTATGTTGACAGATAGTAACTGCACTAGTTGGGGCAAGGATTTATTAAGGTGTGTAACTGTTAACCCACTGTGTAGTATACTTGAAACCAATATTATATTGTATATCAACTATACTTCAATTAAAATAATACACTTACTAAAAGAGTCTACAAAGCTAGCAGTCAGTTACCTTCTCATCATTACTCTCTAGCATATGTTGGGCCCATTTCTTCTGGTAAAGTAAACTGATGCTAAATTTCTATGTGAAATAAGTGACTATTTTGTTGGGCTGTATATACCAAATATAACAAGATTTTATGAGTAAGAGCTTACTCTAGTCCACTGCTGAAACTCTTCACTCAAGCCACATGAGTCACAGTTCTCCATAAATATTCCAAAATTACTTTGCTGAATCTTTGCTCAGCTTCTTCCCTCTACCTCAAAGTTCTTGCTTTTATTCCTACCTCACTGAAATAGCCATTTTCACCAAGTTACCAGTAGCCAAATACTCATCAACTCAATGTGGTCCACTAGGTACTTTGCACCTTAACAACTGTGTTTCTTTATAGCACGTGGTGTCATCTTGTTTATTTGGGTTTGATGTTTTCTTGACCAATATTCACTTAATTCACTCATCTGATTAACCTGTATGCACATTCTTCATTCCTAAATTTTCTGTTCACCCATGGCTAGTATGTTACTAGGCCTTCTCCAGTTCATTGAACACTTTTGCTCAATTAACAATGAGTACAAACAAGATCAGAGAAGAGGGCTTCTAGTACATTTAAATAAATGTAATGATATATTTTATTTAACCCTATTTTCCCAAATATTAGCATTTTAGCAATTAATTAATACATATTAATGATGAGGTATTTTACATTCTTTTTTCTCCCATTCTGTCTTCGAAATCCAATGTGCATTTTATACTTAACAGCTCATTTGAATTCAGACCAGCTACATTTCAAGGGCTCTATAGCTGTTGTGGTGGGTGGCTATAGCACCAAGCAGTGGAGTTGCAAATCACTAGGAATTCAGAGAAAAGTTCTGTAATTCAGAAGAAATACTACCTATTTCAGGCCACAGCAGATTTAATTATAGTCATTGTAATCCTTCCTCCCTTCTTTTCCCCCTCTTTTCTCCTTAAGCCTTTTGGCATCCATTCATCCCAGTTCTTCTAAATGACTGCGGGTCCTTGCCTCTCACAAGCTTCCATTTATTTCTTAGTAAAATGGAGGTCTACTATATTTTGTAGCATCTGTATTACTGTCTCAGTGAATTTTAAGCTCACGGAAGGTGTCCAGCATTCAGCACACCACTGGAAACTATGCAAAACACAAAGGATGCGATAGTGAGAAAAACAAGCAGCCCTTCTAGCATGCTTAAATTCTGGGAGGGGAGATAGAACTCTAAATGCTATTTAGAACCTAGATCTATAACCTAGGTAGCTCATTCATTCATTTCCTTGGCAAATATTAGTCATGTCCTACCATAAACCTAGTAGGGATAGTCAGAATTGGTTCTAATCTTATGAAATTTAATGTTTGGTGATAAACATTCTGAAGGAAAGAAATACAATGTTTTATGGATGTCTATAATGAAGGCCTCCTACTAGATGGATGTTTATGCAGGGACAGTTTCCCTAGGGAAGTGATGCTTGAGTAGATTTCCTACATGCAGAAGGTGTCAAGAGGGAGAAAGATAAAAATATAAGAATATGAGCAGAATGAGGCTAAAATAATTTACCGGTTGACATTTGTTATCCAGCCTCTGTGCTGAACCACCGCCAGTCTGCACAGCCTCTCCACGGTTTAGCCTTCCTAGGCTTCTCCTACTGAACAATGCATTCTAAGATCAGAGGTCACAGCTTCAGCAGGTGTACAGTGCATGGATCATTTAAAATTTCATGCAAGACCTATGACACCTAGTTGGGGAACATTAAAAGGAATGCCAGCTCTTAGGCCAAGCCCTTTGACCTCCTGGTTCTCATTTACCAAGTGTAGATATTTCTGCAGAACCTTCCTCTACAAATATGTATACTCTGTTACTGTAGCTATATTGATTCTAGAAGAATCAAACCAATATATACATTTAGGGACCTATTGGTTATTGTCGTCAATATATTGTGTTTACTATTATCATTAAGTCCTACAGGACTCCAGAGTTTATTGAAATAGTATTTTTTTAAAACTTGACTTAAAAGGCAGGTAAAGGCAATTATTAAGTTCTTTCTTTAACAACAATGTAATTATAAATAAAAAGTCTACATTGGATCATAAAAGAACATTCAATTATGCACAAAGACAAAAAGAAAAACACAAATTGGAGAACAACATATGTTTAGCATGGCATACATATATTTTACAAACAGGCTTAAATATCACGTATTTGTTAAAACTTCCAAGTTTTTTCCTCGGAAATCTAAAGAAAAGCATGCAGTGAAAGTTAAATGTAGGAGTTTAAGAAAATGGATGCTAATTCATAAAAATATAAAATCAGCATCATCTCAACTGATAAATTTCCAATAATATGACCTTCTCTTATAAAATACCTAGTCTACATAATTACCACCTGACATTGGGGGTTGAGTTCATTCTTCTCAGTTTTTATCCCCACTGCAACAAAGAATTGAAAAGTAGAGGCACAGACTGAAAGTTTTATTTGAACACACTCCAAGGGAAGAGAGGGCTAGAGCTAAGGCAGACAAAGGCAGGCTGCTTTTATAGCGTTTTTGGCAGGACAGAGAAGTCCTTGACTGACATTCTTTGGCCCTGGGAGCTCGATCTGATTGGAGGACTGAAGACATGGGCTGCACTCTGACATTTTTACCTGGGGAATTTTTGTTATCTGGGGAGTGCCTGTGCCCTTCAAGTCACTCTTGGTCCTTGTGCCTTCATTTCATTAATCCTCTGAGTTATCTCTGGCTCTCTGGCCTTATCTGATCAACTCCCTGAGTTCTTAGTGGGCCCCACCCTCTTTTCATCCTTCTTATATCTGTCTTCCTGCCTAACACTAAAACTTAACTACAAATATGATGGGTATTTAGGTATTGTAAATATTATCATGCTACATTTCTGTAAAAGTCCAAAACTCCTGAAAAAAGTAAATTAGAATACAAAAGTTTTAACAAAGCTCTTTTTAAAGGAATTGATTTGTATGTACTGTTTAAGTTGAATCTAATACTTGAAACCATTTTTTTTAAGATAATGAAAGCTTTTAACAAAGTGACAAAACTAAGACAATTCAGTGTGTAGATGGTTAGGCTTTGCATTTAATGGTACATTATGATTAGAGAGTCAGACTTTCATTTGACAAATGACATTTTAATTTTTAAAATGACATTAAATGCCGAAGACGTGGATGGGTATCCCCACAACCTTTCCCTTTATTCCTAGACTTAAAAGCTTGGACAGAAGTCTAAGCATAAGAAATGAATATGCCAATGTCCTGGATTGCGTCCTCAATGGCTCTCACCTCTCCTGTTGCAACACCTTCCCATGGAGCTTTACATTTTCCCTGAGAACTATGCTCATTTGAGAATTTGCCCCTGGTCAAACATCTTGAACTTTCTGATACTGCCCTTGTGTTTAATCAGGTAGCTCAGGAAAGATCATGTCCTAAGACTTTCCATTCTTACTCACCTTTCAAAGTTCTGCACAAAGAATAAATGCCCCATGTTCCTCACTGTTAGAAATAATAATTTTCCTTTGTCTTTTCTGTGCAATATCATCATCAACAGCAGGAGCACCTTTGTGCCAAGCACTCTGCTAGCTACAACTGTTAAATACTTTTCCTAATTGACAAAAATCTATGCAAGATGATTTTATAATCCTCATTTCATAGGAAAAGAAAGCTGAAGTCATGCCGAAAGTTCCTTGGTTAGTAGACAGAGGAGAAATGTGTGGAACAGAAGCCTGCCTCCAAATCCCAGACATGTCCCTCTGTAGTTAGCATAGGTTGTCTTTGCCTACAATCCTAAGCTCCCTCCAGGCAGAAATTGAGCTGTATTTTCCAGCTCTTCATTTTCCAGCATTTAGCAGACTTGAGCCTTGATAGAGAAGTGTTAGTAAGCAGTGGTTGAATGAGGGATCCTCTTTTTATCCTCTATTAATTCATCGGATAAACTATTAAATACTCATCCAGAAAGAACAATTTAGTGAGACATGAAAAGCATTTTGATGAAAGTTCATTTGTCTTTGGTTCTCTGGCTGGGTATTTGACATCTTTGGGGACATAACTTTTGGAGAGACCTGTCAAGAATTACATGTGGCTCTCTTAGCTAGTTTGCAACCATATGAGTTCCTTTAGCTGATTAGAATATAACAGGTGACTTGGGGTTTGGATTTTTGTCTTACTGGAGTTGAGATCGTGACAGTTGGCAGTACTCACCCACTGGAGTGGACCGAAGAAGCTTCTGCCTGGATGGTAGAAGTAACAGGGCAAATAATGTATCAGCACTCCTTGGGGAGAGAAGCAACCTGAAGTGGCAAGGAAGAGTGACCTAAAAATCCCCTACTATAGCCTTTAGGGCCTTTCATGACTGGGCCCCAGTTTATCTCTCTAGGTCATTGTGTCTATTTCTTGGCAATCTAAGCTCCAACAACAGCATTTGCATTCCACTAAATAAGCCAATTTGTCTGTCATCTCAGGTGTTTGGACATGCTATTTCTTTGCCTAGCAAGCAATCTACCCAGCTGTCATTCTCCTTACCCTCTCACATCCCAGGAATGTTTATATGTAAGCGGGTCCAGATGAGCTTAAATGTCACCTCTTCCAGCAAGGCTTTCTTTCCCCTGAAAATAGATGAGGTCCCCTAGTACCCTTAGCTTCTCCTTATCAAAACACTTATTACACTGTATTATTCTTACATTGCTTGTCTTTCTCACCCACTAGATTCTTTACATCTTAACTACCTACTAGATTATTGGTTACTGTGTGGCCCAATTTTGTGTCAACTTATGACAGAGCAGAAATGGGAAACAGATAGCAGATGGAAGGAAATGGGACAAGGGTCATGCCATTGTAAAACTTATTTAGGCTTCAAAATTGGCCCAGCTTTTTCTTTAATTTAATCTTTATGTTATTCTTCCTCTTCTTCCAGCCCCTTAATCAACTAAGTTACTTTGTAACCAGAACAAGATATAGACCACTGGAGTGTGAATAAACCTATGTGGATAAAGAACATTGAGATCTAGATCAACTCAGTTACCTAAATAACCCTATTCTTAAGTTAAAACTTCAAAAGAATTATTAATCACCTGTATACATCATACTTTATGTTGACCCCTACCCAAAAGACCCTATAAACCCTAAACCCTTAAGTGCTCTTACTGTCTCAAGGTTGCCCACACTCCCATTGCAGTGTGTACTGTCTTACCAAATAAACTTTCTTTTTACATAAGCCTGTTGCACTTGTTTCCAAACTCTTTTTCATGATAAAGACAAGAACTCTCTGGACCTCCACTTCCAATGGTAAATAGCTTCGGTACTTTGCTATTTCACTCAGCTTTCTAGTCCTAACATAATCCTTTCCTCTTTCCCTGTTTTATTTCAGACCAGTGAGGAAGTAGAAGTTCTCAGAACATAAACTCACTCCATCCAGTGCTCTGTGGCTCCCCCAAATCCTGGGATGATAGGGATATAACTCCTATACCATGCAGATCAAGCAGACACTGGACACCAGGTGACTCTGGCTTTAGGAGTTGGCAGGAGATTTGCTCTACATTGAACAGGAGTCCAGTGAACTTCCCTTTTCTCCCTCTGTTGTTCTTTGCTCTTTCCTGCCTGCATAGCAGCTGACATTTTCTTTTACTCTTTAATTAATTCATTTCTTGCTGGCACTTGTTCAACCTGATAGAGAATTATTTCTCTATCAGAGTTAAGAGCACCCCACACCCCATAGGCTGAGGTTTTGCCTAGTATGCAGAGAGACCTCTCCAGACACAGCTTCTGGGCAAGAAGCTTGGCTTGGCCACAGTGCCCAGATATTTGGTCAAGCATTATTTTACATGTCCCTGTCAAGGTTAAATGAGATTAATATTTTAATCAATAGACTTGGAATAAAGCAGATCACCCTTGTTGGAGAGGTAGAAATTTCCCTTCTACACCTCGAGTTTCTTCTAGCTGGTCTAAGAATTAAATTAACATGAGACATATTAACAGGAAAAACAAAACAAAGTTTAATTATGTACATATGGGGAAGCCATAGACATGGGTGCCAAAGACAGTCAGTGAGAATGAAGTATATATGTCATCCTGAACCAAGAAGAAGGGGGTAGGGGTCTGGGACTTCAAAGAACAACAGAAGTAATTCATAGGAACATGAAGAGAGTAAATGTTTGATAAAAAAATATTTGGTGGGCCACCCAGAAACAATGAGGGGCACAAGGAGGAATTTCAACAGACTTAGCCACATCCCTCCCTGTCTACCAAACCTAGCTTATATTACAATATAGCTATGGTGACAGCTGTGTTCCTGGAGCATGTCTTCTATCTAATTCTTTTTATGCAGTTGGTGGGGTAGGAGGTTAAAGTTTTTTTCTGAGTCTTTTGGGCCTTGATTATTCTCAGTTCAGAAATAATCTACATGTCACAATGGCAGATTTTGGGGAAGCCTGCTGTTGGTCCCTACACCCTCCATAATGTGAGTGGACCTCATCCTACTAAGGTCTTAAGTGAAGAAGACTGACCTCCTGGAGGAAGGGAGAATTATGCCAGAAGACAGCCTTCATAGTAGAGCTGCAACTCTTCCTTGGGTCTCCAGCCTGCAGGCTTAGCCTACAGATTTTGGACTTGGCAAGCTCCATAATTACATGAGCCAATTCTTAAAAAAATCTCTTTGTAACTCTGGCTAATAAAATTACCACTATATCTCAAGGACTGAGCATAGTGCCTGGAATATAGAGCAGATCAAATAAAATTTGATTAGGTTAAATTAGTTTAAATGGATATGACTATCAGGAAAGAAAGTCACTGCAGACATAATGTCAAGGCATCTCTCTTAAGAGTCTGGGACCTGCACAGGTCAAGCTGCTGTATACAATGATTGGTTTTGCTAACATGAGAGTTCGTTTCTCAGTAAAAAGAACAGAAGAAATGAATAAGCAGTTCCCCTTCCATTAATATCTTAGCCCCTTGTTTGCATATAATTAGCATTCTGAGTAAACTCACTTTTAGTAATCGTAATGGTATTTATCCAATAGTCTTAAATGCAAAATTCTTATAATCTGGTACAGTAAGGCAGATCACTGATCTTGGTGGGATTATCTCAGGTTTCTCAAGTCATTAGGAAGGAAACACTCAGAAAGAACACCCAGCCTTTCTGTCTCCCAACATCCTCATTATGATAATTTAAATCTACTACACATCCTGGAATTATAAAAATTTTAGATTTTAACAGAATTCTTAGCATATTTGACAAACCCAGTTTCTTAAATGCCAGTGTGATTGAGGAGATGATTTTTTTGTTAGCCAATAAAGTTAAATTTCTCATCTAGAGTAGACTGGGCATTTACTAATGCAAAGAAATGTTTGGATGGATATGGATGGAAGATTCTGGCTAGAGTTTAGGATTTAGGATAGCTAGTTTATGACTTTGGGAGACATTAACTTATACTTTGTGTGCAATGACAAGAAAGTAGAGGGCATGGGGCCCAGATTTTAACTTGTTTCTATAAATGACACTGTTTTGTACATATTTTCACTAATTTTGATAATTCCTCTACTTTCTTCCAGAAAAAAAAGTGAAATACAAGCAAAAAAATATCAAGCTATTAGCAAGCAACAATGCTGAGAGCACCAGGGACTAGAGATAAAAGAACAGATATAGAAATTTACAAACCCACAAACTGGATAATCCACTCCAAATTCAAAATTGTCATTTTTTCCTGCAGTTTCTCAGTCATATATTCTTATTCATAATCTAATCTTTCAAAAACTCTCATTCTATTTGCAAAATCTTCATTTGTCTCCAAGTTCTTTTCTTATGTTGTTTTAAAATGTTTTTCTGAAAAGTCTTATAAGTAAATATATTTTGGTTTTCTCAAATAAAATGCATGGTGACAAATTACCTGTATATAATTATTTTTGCTGCAGGTATGCTCAATTCCAATGTGTGGGTGGTGGGGGCAGTCCCACACCAACATGCAATTCTCCCATACCAGGAGGGAATCCAAGATTCAACTGAGTTCTGACATTATCTACCCAGAGACAGCATCTGATTCTCCTGGTTGAGGGTTCAGTCCCATAAGACTGCCTCCCCAACCCACTTCAGGCACAAGTTGCAAGCCCAGGTTGTCATGGGGACTTCTAGCTAACTGGCTATAAATAAGATGGCCCCATGAACTCCTCCTGGGGTAAAATTTGCTAGAGTGGCTCACAGAATAGAGAAACATTTTGCTTACAAGATTACGTTATTATAAAAGGATATAACTTAGTAACGGTCAAAGGGAAGAGATGCACTGGGCAAAGGATGGGGAAAGAGCATGGAGCTTCCACGCCCTTTCCTGGCACACCATTCACCCAGCCTCCAAAGGTTCACCAGCCCAGAGGCTCTCTGAACCATGTCCTTTTGGATTTCTTTGGAGGTTTCATCTAATAGGTAAGACTGATGAAATAATTAGCCACTGGCAACTGACTCAGTCCTCAGCCTCCCCCCCTCCCCAAAGGGACGTCGGGGCCGGGACTGAAAGTTCCAAACCTCTTACAAGGTTGGTTCCTGGGCAACCAGCCCCCACCCTTAGATGAGGTCCAAAAGTCACCACATTAACACAACACACATCCTTATCGCTTTCATCTCTTAGAAAATTCAAAGGGTTTTAGGAGTTCTGTGCCAGAAATTGGACAAAAAGCAAACATGTATTTCTTATAAATCACAATATCACATATGCTAAAGCATACTATGGACAGGATCTGCATAGTGTGTCAAAAAAATAAGTCTCCCTAATGTTACATAATGTTCCAAACCAGTTAACCATGTGTCATCCAATAAACAAAACAGAAAGTAATTTATTTGGAAGCAAAAAAATAAACAGCACATTCTGTATTAACTTGAAATTCCCATGCACTCCTAAACCTCAAGGTTATTTATAGATCTTTTCCCAGAATAATCTGTAGTTTAAGCAGATAAAGTTTAAACTTATGGGAAGTGACTTTTAGTATCTTTCATTGTGAGATTGTGGGTAAAACTGTAACATTTCCAGAGTATCTTGCCTGGCTTTAGTGCATTTGCATATCCTCAGGGGTGGAGATAAGATCATCTGCATGTTAATGGGATTACCTGGGCAACCAAGGGTGTGCCTGAACCTGAGAGTTTAATGGAAGGAGCTTGCTTGCTTGCTTCTTCCAGAGAAGAGAAGAAAGACAGCCCCGGACTGCAGTTTGTAAGCAATAAATGGGTTTTAAACTTTATTTCTCCCTTTGACTGATTTCGGTTTTTAGAGGTATTTTGCCCCAGGATTTCCCCTCCCCGGACTTACATCTGGCGGCAGTTGGCAAGGTGCCTCTGAACCCAAAATCTGTCATAATGGGTGCGGCCTTTGGGAGGGCTGCTCCTGTGGATGGTGGTGAGACCCCAGTGGATGCAGTGGCAGAGGGTGCCGCTTCACCTGTTATTATCCCCCCAGCTGTGGGGTTTCCAAGTTGGGATCCCCTAGTGGGGAGCTGGTCTAACGTAAAGTACCTCCTAGAGGAATGGGGCCTTCCCGGAACTGGGGAAGGCTCGAAACACCAAAAGCTGCAGAATTAGCACTCCATGAGTTGGAAGACTGCCTGGAGACCTTAGGGGGCCGTGTAGCAGCTGGCATTGTAGGGTCTCTTTTCATCGAGATACTGGAAAATGTTATACAGGAGAAAGAGAGGATTATTGAGAGGGTTAGCAAGGAGAGAGAGGGACTTAGGCAGGAGAGAGACACACTTCAGCATTCCTTGCAGGAGCTCGCCAATAACCTATGGGATGCTGTTCAAGAAGAGAGACAGTTACTAAAAAGACAGTTCATGTTCCTAGAAGATTCCTTAGCAGCGGCGAGCCGGGAGACAGCAGGAAAAGCTGCACTGGAGGATTCCATGGGGGAGGGGGAAGAAAGAGTAGTGCCTTCAGCCCCAGAAATGGTGGAGGAGGAGCCACTGGTGGAGAAGCCCAAAGGAGAAGAGGAGGAGGCGGGGCCACTGGCAGATCTGCTACCCAGGCCACCGCCAGAGGTACCATCTTCTGCTGTTTTAAAGGCCTGCCCAGCTGTAATTAAGAAAATAAAAACAAAACAACCACAGGCTCCTCAGGGGGAGGAGCAGCCCCCTCCCCAGGTTGTGGAGCACTCCATGCTCCGCCCCTATACCCAGGATGAGCTGGTGTACATGAGCGTCCAGTATAGGCAGAGGGCATCGGAATCTCTGCCTACATGGCTTTTACGTCTCTGGGATATGGGGGTGGAAAACATTGTTGTGTCGGGTGCTGAGATGAGTAGAACAGCTTCCCTGACCACTCACCCTTCCCTCCAGCAACGGTTGCAAAATGCTCATCATGCCTCAGGGGATCAGACACTCCTGGAATGGCTGACAGCTGCCATTGGAATATTTTGGCCTAATCAGGGTGATTGACTATGTTTTTCCAGTAGTTGGAAACATATGCAGAGCTCCAAAAGGTACTGCGGGAATTGGGTATGAAAAATATCATCTATAGTATGGACTCCCAGGGCCATGATGAGGCACTGTTCACTATAGGAATGGTGCTGCATACAGCTCCCACATCTCTCTTTGGGTCCCTAGTGAATACTCTTGCCCCCCACCTAGGGCAACCCATAAGTGAGGCTACTCATACCTTAGCAGATCTGAGGGAGGTTGAAACAATAAGGGCACAGAAGGAAGTATGGGCCACGAATGAAAAAAGTGCAAAAGGCCCATGAAGGTCTCAAGGACCCAGATGTGGGTTGATTTGATAAAGGCCAGGGTAGTGAAAGAAAAACTTAATGGGCAGCCCAATAGAATATTGTTAGAACTGTGGCACCAATTAAAGCCAGAGCAGCAGTTCCAGCTGCTGAGGTCCAGGACATGGAAGCCAGAGTCATGGCCTCATGCCCAGCCTGTGTCCCTGCAAAACTTCATGGGAGACAGTACTCAGGATTTGCCTGAGCCCTCACCCCCACACGAGGATGACTGGGCATCATGGTTCGACTGGGGGTGGGAGTCGAAGTCCCCACCCTGGGGGACATGGTGGGGACCAGAGGCCACATGTAGAATTAGCAATTCATTGGTCCCCTGTGAATGTACAATGTGTCCTGGTGCTGGTGGACACAGGAGCTGAGTGTTCTCTGATTCATGGCAACCCTGAGCATTTCCCTGGGATCCCTACTGTGATAGATGGCTATGGGAGTAAGGCAATTAGAGGGAAGAAAGCCCAAATCTCATTGGGAGGTAGGGCGTTTACCCCCAAAGGAGTATACCGTATACATTTCTCCCATTCCTGAATATATTTTGGGGTAGATATCCCACAGAATGTGTTGTTACAGACCACTGCAGGAGAGTTCCAACTGAAGGTACGTGTGGTAAAGTCAGTTCTGATGGGACAGGCTAAGCACCCACCTGTAGCTCTGCCTGTGCCTCAGCAGATGACAAATATTAAGCAGTATAAATTGCCTGGGGGCACAAGGAAATTGGAGAAACTCTATAGGAGCTGAAGAGGTTGGGCATCATAAAGCCCACTCATAGTCCTTTTAATTCCCCAGTGTGGCCAGTGAGAAAGCCAAATCGCTCCTCAAGTATGACTGTAGACTACAGGGAACTGAATAAAGTCACATTCCCTTTGTATACTGCTGTCCCCTCTATAGTAGACATTCTGGACACCCTCAGCCATGAGCTGGGAACGTATCATTATGTAATAGACTTTGCTAATGCTTTCTTCTCTATTGACATAGCACAGGAAAGTCAGGAACAGTTTACCTTCACATGGGAAGGCTGGCAGTGGACATTCACTGTCCTTCCATAGGGATACCTCCACAGTCCCACCACCTGTCATGGACTTGTAGCCCAGGACTTGGCCACATGGAGGAAACTGCAAACAATGTGGTTGTATCACTACATTGATGACATTATGCTCACATCTGATTCTCTTTCAAATTTAGAAGGGGCAGTTCCTAGACTGTTGCAACACCTATAGAAAAAAGAATGGGCTGTGAACAGCACCAAGGTTCAGGGACCTGATTTGTCTTTGAAATTCTTAGGGTTTGTCTAGTCAGGTAAAACTAAAGTTGTTCCTGAAGCAGTTATAGACAAGGTACAGGCTTTACCCACACCTACTGTGGCAGCATTATAAGAGTTTTTGGGTCTTTTGGGCTACTGGAGAGTGTTTAGCCCACACTTGGCACAAATTCTGAAGCCCTTATACCAGTTGGTACAAAAGGGCATCAGGTGGGACTGGATTGAGACATGTGCAGCTGCTTTTACTGCTGTCAAGTGGGCAGTCAAGGTCATACAAACCTTAAATGTAATGGACTCATCAAGGCCCTGTGAACTAGATGTTCATGTAACTGAAGATGGTTATGGATGGGGTCTTTGGCAGCGGCTTGAATGGACACACCAACCTATTGGATTCTGGTCACAACTATGGAAAGGAGCAGAGGTCCAGTACACCTTGATAAAGAAGCAACAGGCTGCTGTGTACCACCCCTTGCTGGCTATGGAGTGGAGTCCATTGCTGGAACAGCTCCAACTAAGATAATAACCACCTATCCCATGGTGGGCTGGGTGTGAGACTAGACCCAAAGGCCATGGAGTGGCATGGCACAGACACCTACATTAGTCAAGTGGGGCATATATTTCCAGCAGCACAGCACCCTCTCTACTAGTCCCTTAAGTAGAGAATGCCAACATTTATTGGGGCCAGTGACTTATACCAGTGGAAAGCAGGAAGAACTTTCCTTGAGCCATTGGTAGCTGAGAGTCCTTACCAGGATGTAAAAACCCCTATAACCTGAAGATGCTTGGTACAAAGATGACTCTAGTCATGGGCAGCCCCCAAAGTGGAGGGTTGTGGTTTTCTATCCTAAGACTGAGACAATATGAATGGAAGATGGAGAGGGGAAGAGCAGTCAATGGGCTGAGTTGCAGGCAGTATGGCTCATGATCACCCAGGAGCCCTTCCCCCATAGTTGTCTGCACTGACAGATGGGCCATCTATCGGGGCTTGACCCTGTGGCTACCAACAGGGTATTACGCCAAGTGGATAGTTGGTCACAAGCCCCTTTGGGGATAAGAGCTGTGGCAAGACCTATGGGCCTCTGGTCAGACTAAGACAGTTATTGTATATCATGTGACTGGCCATTTGCCTTTGGCATCCCCAGGGAATAATGAGGCAGACACACTGGCCCAAGTGCTCTGACTAGAAGGAAAGCCTGCCTCTGATGTGACCCAATGGCTACACCACTGTTTGTTGCATGCAGGGCAAGACAATGTGACTGTAGCCTGTGGGTGGGGCTTGCCATTGATCTTTGAAGAAGTCAGCAGAACCCTGAAGGAGTGCCTATTTGCTCTAAGTGGGAGTTACACTGAGTCCCACAGCAACATGGGACAATAGTAAGGGGACCAATACCCCTTGTCATGTGGAAAATAGACTACATTGGGCCTCTGCCTGTATCAGAAGGATATCAGTATGCCATGACTTGTGTGGACATGGCAACTGGACTATTGGTTGCTTTTCCTACATGTGTAGATCAGCAAACCACCAAGAGGGGCCTGGAGCATCTCTTTGCAGCCTTTGGCCAGCTGCAGGTGACTGAGAGTGACCAAGGCACCTACTTTACTGGACATGCATTACAAGGATGGGTGCAGCAATTAGGAATAAAGTGGAAATTTCATGTACCATATAATCCTACCGGGGCAGGCATGATAGAGATATACAATGGTTTGTTGAAATCAGGCCTGAAGTCGGACACTAATAGTGTACAGGGTTGGTGAGTTTGCCTACGGATGGTGCTGCGGCATTTGAATGAGAAGCCACGTAAAGAAGCTTTGAGCCCTGTGGATATGCTCACACACCTTGCAGCCTCTCCTATACAATTGTACATCCAAACCAAAGAAGAGCTATGGAAACCAGGATATGGTCAGCAGAGCAACATCCTGCTGCCACCTCCAACTGCATTAAGCCCTGGAGACACTCTTGAATGGACCTGGCCCCAGACATTTTGACACCTGGACCAGCAATGGCTGGCCCTTCTGGCACCTTGGGGTAAAGGCCTGGAAGGTCTCGTGTATATTCCTGGAGTAACAGCTGAATGGCCCCCAATGGTCACAGTAGTGTACCTGAACATCCTGGAGGTAAGAGCATCTTGCGGGGAAGTTTTGTTTTATCTTTATGGCCAGCGCATGTACCTCCTTTAGCCCTATACATCTACCCACTGTAACTCCCACAGGGAGGGGAGTGAAAGTCTGGTACACTAGACCAGGATGATATCCCATTCCTGCCACTGTTTTATCACAAGCCCACTCTCTTGTATGTAGCTTACCTGATGGACAAGATTTGCCTATGCTGGTATCATTAAAACACGTATCTTATCTCCCTTAAGGTTATTTTCTCCCACAGTCCTTGTGGCCTGAATGCATCTCCTGGCTGCAGCTGCTGCACGATGATTGCTCTGAACCCTCGGCTACTGCCTGCCTATGGAATGGACGAGCTATGGTCTTAATCAGCATAAGACTTGAACTAGCTGAATCCTCTGGCTTGAGGATTGTCATAATTTTATTGCCGTTGCTATTGTTATGTCATTAGTCTGGTCACAATGCTCCAGTTTTCTCACCTAGGGACCATTGTGGAAGAAGAGGAATTAGTGGATTGTAAGGCAAGATTCTGGAGGGATGGCCTGTGGGTAAAATTGTAACATTTCCAGAGTATCTTGCCTGGCTTCAGTGCATTTGCATATCCTCAGGGGTAAAGAGAAGTTCATCTCCATGTCAGTGGGTAATTACGTGGGCAACCTAATGCGTGTCTGAACCTGAGAGTTTAAAGAGAGGCCTTGCTTGCTTGCTTGCTTCTTCAGGAACAGAGGAGAGAGATAGCCCTGGACTGCAGTTTGTAAGCAATAAACGGGTTTTAAACTTCATTTCTACCTTTGACTGATTTTGTTTTTTAGAGGTATTTTATCTCCAGTTTTCCTCTGCCCCAAACTTACAGAGGTGTTTTCCTTTTTTATTAGTGAACCACTTCTGTAAAACAAACGAACAAAACAATAAGGATAAAATAATGCAGATAGCATTTGAGTTGGAAGCTGTGGTCCTCATTGATTAAGAACAACAGAAATAATAACTTGTATGTAGCACTTTTAATTTAGACTATGGGTTGGCCTGTATTACCATAGTCATGCTCAGAATCAGTGCAAAGGTTCAGTGATGCTCAAGTAAAGAAAGATAATCTGTCTTTTTTAAAACAAATCCCCCAAGATTTGGCAGAAAAGAGCTCAGATAGAAATATATTCTGAGAGGAAGGTCATGACCACTTCTTGGTCTCTCCCTTCCCCCTTAAGAATGTTTTGTTTGGTTCTTACCCTTATCTGACTCTCAGGGCAGGAGGTGGGGAGATTGCATATAAATTCCTGAGAGTAATCTTCTGCATCCTCAGGGTTTTGTCCATTTTGGCATGCCTAAATCAGAATAACCTTGTCAAAAGGAGCTCTGCAATTCAACTCTAAAGGAAAAGAAACAACAGTTCTGTCATGAAAGCTACCACACTTCACAGCATATTTCCAAATCTGCAGGTGATGCCAAAAAATCAAAAGTAAACAAGTTAACAATAAAAAAATCAACTTTACAGAGCTCCTAACAAAAAATTGCCCACTAGCTTCTAATGTGTCAACACAGCCTTGCAAGAGCCATTGTTGATGTTCTCTCCTCAGCCACTTATCTCAAGATTTTCTGGTTTGTGCCACTCTCTCCAGTCTCATCTCGAGAAATGCTTCCTTTCCTCTTTTGGTGCCATGGAGCATCTCTCTCCAAGGCCCTGAAGAGGATCATACAGTATGATGTTCCCTCTCTTTCCATCACACTCCAGCCTAACTAATCCCTGCTCATCTTTTAGCTATGGGGTCAATTCCCCAACCCCTTACAATTCCTTTACACTTCCTACCCTCAGCCTAAGCTTTAATTCCTTTCTGTATGGTTCTCATAACCCACACACCTTTCCAAGGAAACACAGGTTCTAATTAGAGATTAACTGATGGAATATTTAATGAATTTCTCGTTCACTAATGTATATGATCCATGAAGAGAACACTCACATCGATTTTCCCATCATTCCATCTATAAAACTGAGCAAGTATATGTTAAAAGACAGACGTATGAATTGGAGGGGTGGTGGATGTATGGAGTCTCTCCTGGTAGATATGTTCTCTAATTCCACCTATGTGAGGGTATCCTAATATAGGACAAATTATCCAATGGAGATGTGAGCCATGTATGTCATTTTAAACTTTCTCAAAGCCATGTTTTTGAAAAATGAGAAAGAAGTGAAATTTTAATGTTAATTAACCTAATATACCCAAAGGATTGTAATTTCATTGTGTAATAGTTCAGTGAGGCATTTTACTTTTTTCGTATTAAATCTTCAAAATCCTATGTGTACTTTCCAGTTCTAGTACGTCTCAACTTGGACTAGCAGCATTTCAAGTTCTCAGCAGCCACATGACCTTGCAGAGTCAGGAGGGCCAGTGAAGCAGATCTGCCAGAAATGTGTGTGTGTAAAAAAGATCTTGGAGGGAAGAGAAGAGAAGAGCTCATTTTAGGCAAGAGAATTGCAAAGATACTGGTTCAAGATAATTAGTTTGGTGAGAAATAAGGAAATATTTTAAAAGTAGATTGTCTTAATCTGTTCAGGCTGCTCTAACAGAAAGCATAGACTGGGTAATTTATAAACAACAGGAATTTATTTCTGAAAGTTCTAGAGGCCAGGAAGTCCAGGGCCAAGGCTCTGGTAGTTTTGGTGTCTGGGGAGAGCCCACCTCCTCGTTCACAGGCGGTGTCACCTCACTGTAACCTCACACAGCAGAAGGGACGCAGAAGGGACGAGGAATCTATCTGGCATCTCTTTTCACCACCAATCCCATTCACGAAGGCTTCACCCTGACGATTTAAGTATGTCCCAAAGGTCCTTCCTCCAAATACCATCGCACTGGGATTTACGTTTCAACATATGTATTGGTGGGGGGTTACGGGGAACACAAATACTGAGTTACAGCAAGATGAATATTTCTGCTTGTTTTATTGTCTGGCCCTGATCTTCCCATCTTTTCCTATAAAACACAGAAAAAATAAAATCATTTCTCACTGAAATCTATGCAAGTGAATGAGAACACACAGCAGTAGACACAGGGACATAAGCAGCAGCGTGATAGAACGGGCCCTTGGTGGCTCAGGAGAGGAACTGAAAGGGGAGCAGTGACAGCGCAAAGAGCAGAAGGGAAAGAGAAGGATGGGTGGCAGCGTGGGGTGACTCAGAGGGCCAGGGCCCCGAGTTCATGCAGAGCTTCCTCTGGATATCCTGAACCAGTGCAGAGAGAGTTTAGCTGTGGCTAGAGCCACAGACTTCTTGCTGGAGTATGAATTAAATGTACTATTTGTCAATACTATTTTGCCGCTAAGATAATGTGCTGGCTGAGAAGTGTGGTATTTAGAAAATCCATCTACTTTAATCCAGGCAGACCTGGATTTCAATGCATGATTTAATAGTAGTCTCAATTCACCAAACACTGTGCCTGGATGCTCATCTGCAGAAGAGGGATAATTATATCTAATTGAATGGTTGGATGAATATACTATGAGATAATGGTTGTTTCCCCAGATATATTATATCCACATAGGGTGACCAACCATCCAGGTGTGTCTGGGACTGTCCCAGTTTCAGCACGAAACTCCTTCCTGGAAATCTCCCAGTCCTGTGTAAATTATGATGTTTAGTCACCTTATGTACATTTGAGATAATTTTTATGTGAGTCTTTTCATTATTAGTAAGTACATATATTTATTATAATATTTATTTTAAAATGCAGTTTTATATGTGAAACATGCCAATTATTATTATTATGTAAATTGGAGCTACATTAGGTAGCCCTGTGGGAATCTAATTTAGATGGTACATATTCCAGGTATAGTGTTTGGGCATGCCTTTATTTCATATCTTAATAAAGTGAACATTGGAATAACTTCTCAGAAGTGTAAACATTTTCACTTACTCAATTTCCATGCATGTTGCTGAGTTTTGTTTGTGTTGCTTTATTTAAAAAGGGAAAAATAGGAAAATGTTAGTTCTGGTAGCAAAAATTTTAATGGTACGAGATGAATTATGTCTGAAAAGTATGAGAAAATGTATATATAAAGCATCTTTCACAATTCCTAGTACGTAGTAAGTGCCTAGCAAATTTTTTCTTCATTTTTCTTTGCTATTTGTAAGAGAATTTAGGAGAAAAGCCATTGGAATCAGACAAATCAAGGTTTAATCTTAGCAGTATCAATGGCTGGACTGGTTGATTTTAAGTATGCTATGTACCCTTATATTATATAATAGGGTTTCTATATAATAGAGGGTGATAGGATCCACTTCAATATATCATGAACATTTTCAATATTGTCAAGATATTAGTTTTCCCCAAATTGATCACAGAACCTATAGATTGAATGCAATCCCAATTTAAACCCCAGCAAAAATTTCTGGCTTATAAGTAAATACAAGCAGATACAGTGATTTGTATCAGAGAGGATGAGATGCTATAGAAGGAAATAAAGATCTCAATAAAAGTGACTTACACATATTTATTTCTCATTTGTATAAAATAAACCTAAGGGTACTTTCCAGGGAACTATGGAAGCTTCACAGTGTTAGTGGCTCAGGTTGCTTCTATTTTTTGCTCTAGTGAATATGGCTTACATTTTGTAACTCACTTCGGTGCCTAAGATAGCTGCTGGAGCTCCAGTTATTTACATTCCAGGAAGCTACAGTCATGAATACCACATGGTATTGGCCCAGGAATAGAGAAAAGAGCAGTAGAACAGAAGAGTCTGGAAATGAACCCACATAAGAAGCAAAGGCAATGGTATAGACTGAAGATAGTCTTTCTCCACAAATGGTTCAAGAACTGGACATCCACATGCAAAAAATTTTATTTAGACACATAAGATTTCATTAAAATTAAAAACTTCTGCTTTCAGAAAAATTATGCCAAGAGAATGAAAAGATAAGCCACAGACTGGGGAAAAAAAATATTTTCAAAAGACACATCTGCTAAAGGACTGTTACCCAAAGTATACAAAGAACTCTTGAACCTCAGTGATAAAAAAATTCAATTTAAAAATGGGGTAAAATCCTTAACAGACCTCTTACCAAAGAAGTACCAAAATTATTACAAAGGAAACTTTCCTAAAGTGGAGTCAGGAGACTAGAAGCGGAAGCTATATCACTCCCTGTCAATTACAGACCTCAACAGAAGAATTCTCAACAGAAAGGAAGCATCGATAGCAGACCCCCACAGAGAAAGAGGTATGCTGCACCTCCTACAATAAATGAACTACCCCTGTGACTCAGCCAATGAGGAACTGTCATCACCCTATACTTTCTCTTTTCTCTAATGAACTTGCATTCAAAACATCCCCTCCCAACTTCCTCCTTCTTCTCCATAAAATAATGTTCCTCTTTGTTTGTTGGACTTGCTGTGGCTTTGTGATAGCCTGCATGTCCCACATGCAATTCTTTGCTATTCCCAAATAATCTCATTTTTCCTGGTAAAATGACTTTTATTTTTAATGTTAACAGAAGAATACAGATGGCAAAAAACATATGTAAAGATGCTCTAATCATATATTAGAAATATGCAAATTAAACAACAGTGAGATACTACTATGCACCTATTAGAATGGTCAGAATCCAGAACACTGACACCACTACATGCTGGTGAGGATGGGGAGCATTGTCAACTCTCATTTGTTGCTAGCTGGAATGCAAAATGGGACACACTTTGGAAAACAGTTTGGCAGTTTCTTGCAAAACTAAAGATACTCTTACCATACAATTCAGTAATCATGCTCTTTGGTATTTACTCAAAAAAATTAAAGAATTGAAAACATGTCTATGCAAAACCTGCATATAATAGCTTTATTCATAATTGTCAAAACTCAGAAGCAACCAAGTGAGTGGATAATCTGTGCTACATCCAGACATTGGAATATTATTCAGTACTGAAGAGAAAAATGATCAAGCTGGAAAAGACAGAGAAAACTTATATACATATGACTAAATGAAGGAAGCCAATCTTAAAAAGCTACATATTGTATGATTCCAACTATATGACATCCTAGCTAAGGCAAAACTATGGAAACAGTAAAAAGATCAGTGGTTGCCAGGGGTGAAGAAGGAGAAAACAGGTAGAACACAGAATTTTAGGCCAGTAAAAACACTATGTATGATGCAATACTGGTGGATATATGTCATTAAAACGTTTTTCCAAACCCATAAAACATATAATACCAATTATAAACCCTAATGTACACTATGGACTTTGGATGATCATGATGTGTCAATATAAATTCATCAGCTGATGATGGGAGAGGCTATGCATGGGTGGGGATAGGGATTATAGGAGAAGTCTCTGTACCTTCTTCTCAGTTTTGCAATGAACCTAAAACTTCTCTAAAAAATAGTTTTTCCACCAAGAAGGGACTAGTGATTACCAAGGAAGAGAGGTTGGGGTTGGTGGATGGTGGGGAACTGGGATAAAGGGGCACAATCATTCACAATCACAATATAGGTTGGTCATGGGGACAGTAGTACAGCAAGGAGAATACAGTTAATGACTCTGTAACATCTTACTATGTTGATAGATAGTAACTGTACCTGAGGGGGTGAGGATTTAATAATATGGATAACTGTCAAACCACTGTGTTATATATCTGAAACCAACATAAGATTGTATATCAATGATACTTTAATAAGAAATAAAGACTTTCTTTAAAAAAATCTTAGGGTTTCAATGCAACAATTGATATAAAGCAAATTGTCTATACAGACTAGGCATTTGGTAAATATTAGTTCCTTCTTCCCCAGTCTTCATAGGTCTCATTAACTACATGAATTTTTGTATTCTTAAGTTTTCTTTATACTCTCTAATCCACAGAAAATGTCATATCTATTCTAATTTTCCTTTTCCAGTTATCTTTAAGCATTACTTGAGATATGAGACCAGTCAGGACTACTAGAAAAAATATAAACCAAACAACTCAATGTGATGTAAAGCCAAATACAATTATGACAGGTATGAACTTGAAAAAAACTAACATGTTCTAGTTGCTGGGGTAAAAACATATATTTAATATATGTCTTGGTATTATAATATGCGTTCTCAGTGATTCTAGAGAAGCCACAATTTTTTACATTCCATGACTCTTAAAAACATTTTTACATGGAAGTGTATGCTTATAATTTTCTTCCTGAGAAATGAAAGAGAAGGATGGAGGGATAAAAAGCAAAAGAAGAAAGACAATGAGGAGGAGGAAGATGAGAAAAGAAGAGGTGGCATTTTTTGAATCCCTTCTATGTAATAGGCTGTGTGCTAATTAATACTTGATAGGAAGGATTTGATTATGTAAAATTCAAATTTATACAAAATCAAGATTATTTCCTAGTATGTATTTGATCTTTGAAGTTAAAAAAGATACCCCAAACCGTTTTTTGGGGGGAGCATAACTCAAAGCAAACACTTCTTGTTCTAAATATTTCAAAGTATATTTTTATCCTTATTCCCAAGAGTTTTTTCTTTTTAACTTTCCAGTAATAGCAGTCTTTTTAAAAATATTTCTCTTTTTAAGTAATACTTTTGAAAGTAATGTTAAAACTATTGTCCATGATGTAGTTCAACAGAAAAGAGGAAATCTCATGCATTTTAAATCCCAAAATAAGCCCTTGAGTGCACATCAGCTTACTTCTATCAAGATAAAATCAAGATTAAAAACATCAAAATAAAAATGTCATGATTTGTTTCAGGAGGCTTTCTCTTTTTCAAGAAAAAGTTTGGAGTCCCTTGACCAAACTCTTAGTCTAGGACTGGGTTTCCAAGAGAATTAAGCCCTAATGTCCTAAGATTTCTGTTACATGCAGTAAATTAACTAACCTAAGCATTTAGAATGGTACTAGCTATATACCTCATATGGGAGAATTGAAAATAGGCAATCTAATAATTTTTCTGTAGTATTTAATCCTTCTCAAGATTGAATTGAGATTCTTTCTCAATTCAATCTTGAGAAAGGCTGCTAGATCTCTTCCTAATAAAATCATGCTTTCAAAACCATGTTGCCAGTAAATTTAATATAGAGAGTTCATAAAAACTGAGGAAGTAGAAATATAAAACACTGTATAATTGAAAGGTCACCGACACAAAGGAGAAAAAAACAGAATCAAATTAAGACTGCTTAGAAAGCCATTCAGTGGCTTTTAGAAAAAATATAAGTATGGTTGTATTGCTGGCTTTTTTTCTCTTTCTTAATGCAATCCTCAATAATAGTGAAACTAAAGAATATATAAAGAGCAACAATGAATAAGTAACAATATAGTAATCAAATACCAATTCCAATATATGACTAACCAAAGAGAAAGAAAAAAGAAAAAAATCTCCACAAATTCCATATATTTGAGCTCTAATTCCCACCCACTCTCCATACTATTGGGCAAAATTGTCACCTACCTAAGTACCACATTCATAAAAGGGTAGCCTAGTCCTATACTGAGTGTAATATTTTATTCACACTTTGCCTACCAAGAGTCAGCCCTCTGAACCTTCATCCTGATAATCTGCTACACTTGACTCAACCTAAGATTACCAATATTCAAGTCCCAACTCATCCATTATTAGAGAAAAAGACATCAGCAGTTTACTGAGAAGTAACAAAATTGTGATGAGAACATTCTAGTCAAGGGCAGCTTTATGAACAAAAACATGACCCTGTAAAAGTATCTGCAGCTGTGGTTCAGTGACATTAAACACAGAAACAGTTTAGTAGGGAGAGGACAAAGAGCCAGACACTTGTTAAATGGTTCAAGAGGTGATGGGATTATCTTGCTTTGAACACAATTATGCAAAATATAAAGTAGGCAGACTGATAGTTTCCCCTCAAATCTGTTCTTGCCTCCTCCTTTGGCACATGGCCAGCCAGCTAGAGACTATATTTCTGTTTCCCGTGCACCTAAGTTGTGGCCATGTAGTGAAGTTCTCACTAATGGAATAGAGGTGGAGTGATGTGTGCCATATGGGCATCACTTGATTAAAAGCAGATTGCTAGCCTGGACAAATTTTATTCTCACCACTTTCTAGAGGCCTCACATGTGGGCATGGGTTCAAGTCAGCCTTGACCATGCAGTTGAGGACAAGCACTAGGGATGAGAATTAACAAGATGAATGATGAATAACCTTGTAAAAAAAGAAGCTGCCTTACCTGCCTGTGCCTTTTGGTTTGTCGTAAGAGAAAAATAATCTCGTCTATTAAGCCATTGAACTTTGAGATATCTTTGTTACAACATCTTTGCTTTTATTCTAAAAAAAAATGGGAATATATCAAAGACCTTAAGCAAAGAAAAGGACTTGATCATATATATACTTTAGAATATTAACTTGTGTAGCAGCATGAAGGATGGTTTAAAAGGCAGAGAGCTTCAAACTGGGAAATCAGATAGATAGGAAGTGAACACCTGATGATTATATCTGCTAAATATTTCATAACCTGTAAACTCTATCGCCACTACCACTGTGCAATATCCTTACCATCAATTACCTGGAAGATCTCAACTATCTTCTTACCTGATTTTTTTTCTCCTTATATTCTTGTCCCTTTCAAATCTATCTTTCACATAGTTGCATATTTTTGTCTAAAATATAACATGGCCATGTCCTCCTCCTGATTAAAATCCCTAATACAGTAGTTTTATCACTTACAGAAGTGGTTTCAATTTTTTTTTATTTCCTTGAAGAACTTGGAAAACTTGTCACCCTTCCACATTTTAAAGCTTATCTCTAAAATGTTTTATCCTGTTTGAATAGTTGCAGAGATGTAATTTCCAAAATATTGCAAATACTGATGTTAAAACTGATGTATCACTCACTTAAAAAATCAGTAGAATCTCAACAGTGATTTGAAAGCATTATTAAAAATTTATAAACAAACCTTTATGAGTCAGAAATTTTATATAATAATTTTTGTTCCTTAATCTTATTTCTATTTGATTTGTACATGAGATTTTAGCCTTATATAGAATGTATTTTTATGTTCCAAAGGTTTTCTGATTATGTGAAGGCTCTTCTCTGTAACAGGATTTTTTGTTCTCATGAATTAAAGTCCTAAGTGTTAATAATTTCTTGATTTAATTATTTTTACAATCATTGCTAAACAATTGGTCAACATATAAGTTTTAGTGAATGAATCCAATGAAGTGAATGTTATTGGAATCAATGAGATAGGTTCCTTTTTCTCAATTAGTTTATATTTTCAATAACATTTAACTTAATAGAATTAGATAGGATTCAAATCCAGTTGTATTTAATTTTTATAGCTATAAATCTTGAGAAATACTGGTCAAATGAATACGAATGGAAGACACTTTGTTAAAAAATTTTCACTCAGTTCTTTCAAACACTTTAAAATAACATACAAAAAAAATCACATCCAACATAGTACCAAAAATAATTTTTAATTATCTGACACTTGACAACTCAATTATTTCCTTATCAATGTCATTGAAAGCCAAAATTTTTAAACTATTTGACACTGAAAAGGATTTTTTACCCAGTTGCAAGAATCAATCAAATTCTCAGTTTTAGGAAAGTCTACCAAAATGGCTTTCCCAAACATTAAAAAAACTATATACCCATCATGCTTTCACAAAGAGGTACCTTGTTTAACTTAACACACACAGATCTTTAGGAGAAATCTAAGTACTAGTAATACAAATATATTTGTCAATACTACATAATTTTATAGCACTTTAAAATTTGATTTTTGTCAAAACATTGCAACTCTAGATCTAGCTCATTGTTGAAAAATGATCACCATATAAATGCATTGGCAAAACCAATCCTAATGGTCAAACAACTGACCAATTAAGACCTACTTTTTCTAAAAAATATCTCACTTCATTTTTCAATACAATGAATGATTTTGTATGACTCCTTACAACATCCACCTACCTACTAATTCTGTTATCTGTGTCATTTTCTCAATTGACTGACTGATAATTCTCATTATGGGTCATAATTTCCTGTTTCTTTGCACATCTGTTAATTTTTTATTAGATTCTACACATTGTGAATATTACACTGTTGGGTGTTGGATTTCATTTTGTTTTGGCAACTGTTTAGTTTTGTTTTCATTTGTTTCCCCCAGGACACAAGTTACTTGGAAATAGTTTGATTTCAGGACATGCTTTTAAGCTTTGTTGTATTCTGCAGTCTTTAGAGCTAATATGGCCTCATGACTAAAGCAATAGCTTTCTGAAGACTTTATTCAATGGCTGTGTGTTAGTGGGTACCCAAGAATAGCCTCCTAATTGTCCTATGACCTGGAAACTCCTCAATCCAGGCAATAAAATGGGCAATTCTATAATTCCACTCAGTTGAATATTGAACCATCTGTCTTGCTCTGCCTATTGTCCAATGTACGAAAACCATTGTTTCACGTACTTTGTCCTTTCTTTAGTTGCAGGTTGGGGGATGGGGTTGAGGGGTGATGTTTACTTTCTGTTATTTTATCATGGCCAAACATGGGAGTACAATTTCCCCATTCTTGAATATACCTTAATTCAGATAATCTCAGCATAGGCCAAAAAAATACTCTGCTTCTAACTTCACAAATCATTCTTAGCAAACATTTACATTAGAGTGGGAAAGACATGAGACACACCGTGGGCTAATATCATTAACATAACATGGCTTTACTTTTCCAAACACTTAAAATTTTCTTTTTTTGCATGATGAATGTTTCATTTTTGACAAAGATACACCATATGAATATTTTGAATGTTTAAATAGTATTCTACATCATGCAATGTCTAATCCAAGAAAAAAACCACTCAGTAATTTGAATAGGTATGAGAAAATAAATATTAACTATTTATAGGAAATTAACTACTAAAAAGGGAATGCTAAAGAATATTGTAGAGCTGAGAGTATCAAAGGAAGGAATGAATTTTTAAAAAGTCACCTTTCCCAAATCTGGGGTTCATACCTCTTTAGAGAAGGTATGGTTTCAGCCTATTAGATGATGGTGAAGTTATGTGTCAGAGTTGGTCCATGATCACTAGGCAAAGGCTGGAAGACAGGAAAACACAGGCTGGGACTTGCACACTTGACAGTGAGCACCACTATGTGTCCTGCATGGTGCCGGATGCCACATATACATATGCAGGAGCAAGCCAAGAACGGGGTACCTGAATCAGCAGAGAAGCGCCTTCCTCCTGTAGTCTTATTCCACAACCCTCTACTGGCAAGGTAGAAGTGTTCATATGATTGAGCTCCAAGATTACAAGCAGAGTAATAAAAATTTAATTTGGACATAAGAAGGAATCATCTGACAACTGACCCACGCTATTATTTCTTTCCTTCTCTATGTTTTCCAGTGAAAAAATATGATTATGAAAGGAGGTAGAAAATAAAAACATAAATTATTTGGCTACAAATCAATGTCAGGGTGATCAATTTTAATAATATGTAAATTGAAGATACAAAAATTAATTTATTTGAACCAAAAGGTGTCTGGGTATCCCTATAGAAAGTATGAATCTTCAGGAAAGAATTCCTCTGTGATTTAGCTCATGCCTACTTCTCTATACCCATGCTTCCCTGTTTCAGCAATATCAAATTTCTTTCAGTTTTTTCCACAAATTCTGTTGTTTCTCAATACTGTACCTTTAATTATAGTGTCTTTTCTATATATAATTCTCTTTCAATCCCATATATCATTTCAAACATTACCTTAACTAGAAAGTTCTTCCCTGACTTACTTAATTGGACTGAATTAAATGCCCCTCATCTGTGCTTCCATAATATCTGTTTATCTCCACTAGCACTTACCAACTTATCATTTTCACAACATTACTTTATTGTTAATTACATGGACTGTGATTATTAATCTGTTTATGTACAGCTTATAGCAAACACGGTTTTATATCATAAATTAAAAAATAATGAATAAATGAGACAACTAGAGTCATCCAGGAAAGATTTTATAGGATCTTGAGGAAGAACACTGCAAAAGAGATGTATCCAACAAAGATATAAAAATACATGTTTGACACGATTTGTTGAGGAATTCGATAGGGAAGTATGGAAGAGAAAAAATGTAGAAATACATGCTTTTTAATATTTTACTTTAGGTAAATAGATAGGGATTATATTGCTGGAGCTTCTAAATGCAGGAGAAAGGGCAGATGTGAGCCTGGAAAGTAGCAGAGTACACTGGTCATATATTGCTGTGCAAAAACAGACAAACAAACCCAAAAGCAACCAAACTGTTGGCTTAAGATAAGAGTTGGCCAGCTATTCTGTAAAGAACCAGATAGTAACTATTTTAACTATGGGTCATATAGTCTCTCTCACACTATTCAACTCTGCTGCTGGAATACAAAAGCAACCAAGGAAAATTTTTAAAAATAAGCAGTAGGCTGGATTTAGTCCATGGGCTGTACTTTGCTGTCCCGTGTAGCTGCAGATATTCTAACAGCTCGGCTTGGGTGGCTGCAGTCACATGATTGGAAATTGGTTCTGGCTCTTGTTTTCAGCATCTGGTATTCTCCTACATGTCCTCTCATCCACCAATAAGCTAGACTGGTTTTCTTACAAAGTAATGGTCCAAGGGAATGAAAGTGTTAACTACTAGGCATGTAAGGCCCAGTGTCACAGCTGCACAATTCCCATCATATTTTATTGGACAACATGGGTCTTAAGGTTAGCCTCAAAGGATAGGGGAAACAGACTCAGCCTCCTGATGGGAGGAGTCAGAAACTATTATAGCCATTATTTTCAGTTTACCAGAGGAGTCAAGGATTTGGAGTTTAGGAAAAAGCTGAAATTAAAAACATATCTTGTATGTTTTTATCAATATATATGTTATAACTGAAATTCTGAGAATGAATGAGATTATTTTAGGAAAACCTAATATACATATATGTATCTATTTATTACCATATATATTTGTTATATATATTTATATATTTATATATATTACTACATAGTTCATAATGAATGAACCACTCTTTAAATATTAACATGAGTAGGTATGAAAACATAATATTGAGTGAAAAAGAAAGATTCAAAATTTTATGCAAATATGAGAGTCTTTATATAAATGTAAAATACATTAAATCCATGTATTACTTTTGGGTGGTTAACTAACACATATTGCTCTTATATGCCAGGCCCTTTTCTAAGCACATTTATGTACTAAGTATACAATTATTATAAGAAACTTTTGAGATTGGAACACTAGTACAATAATCCTTTTTAATATATCATGACCTTGATCTAAAGAGAAGTCAAGTAATTTGCCACTAGGTCACATACTTAAGTGGCAAACCTGACTGTAAAACATGGACTGAATATAGATAAACTTCTGAATAGTTGTTTCCTTAAGGTAGGAAGTAATGGGAATAGAACTGGCCCAAAACAGAAGAAATTGTAATTTTATCAATACCTAGATAGATAGAAAGATAGCCTGGCTTTTCCAGTGAAAAGACACAGAAACAATTACCAGATAATCTGCTTATACTCGGTTTAACTGATGCATATTCCTAATATCCTAGTTATGATCTTAAAATGCATTTCTCATGAAAATAAACAGGGTTTAGCAAAACAGGTGATTCCCAATTCCAGGTCTGTCAGGAAGTATATGAGATGAACATGAAATTACATGATGTATAAGGCAGCAGGTATACCAACGCCTATTTAGTCAAGAAAACAAAGGCCAAACTTTGCCTGCCAAAAAAAGGGAAAACTGAACTTCACTGAGGATAATAACTGCAGTAGAATCACAGTGAATGCATTTAATCCTTGAATTCATAATGATAGCTAAAACATATTGTTCATCTTCAGAATGCTTGAGAACCAGCTCATTTTCTTGAAAACCAGCAAATAAAGGGAAACAATCAAGCCTTTGTTCTGCCTTTCCTATATCGACTTTCTCTTGTAGTAACCAAATAGCTGAAGAGAAATTTATTTTTAGAGAAGTGAATCAGATAATAAACACAAAAGGCAATACAATATTATATAATTTTGCAGCCCCGAGTGGATTAACAAATCCATACCATTATCAATGGCGGCTAACATTACAAAAAGAGAGCCATCCAGATATTGGATACCTTCTTAGAGAAGTACATATACCATCTTTATCCAATCTCACCAATAATATAAAACTGAATCAGATCAAGCCTCTACCTCTAAAACCAATTTGCCGAGTACAGAGAAAGACGTTAAATGAATCCAGCAAAATCCAACAAAATTCAAATAGATAACAAGACCCTCTTTCCAACAGACTGGTTAAGAAAAAAGAGACTTCTGGTTTGATTTCCAGCATGGCATGTAAAAAGCTGGAAGTTGCTTCCACCACCCTAACTAAAAATAAAAAGCCAATCAAACTGAAAAATCAACAACTATTCTTAGCTCCATAAGAAAAGTGAGGTCATAGAGCAAACTGCCATCCCCCAAGTTGTAGAGACCAACAGACGCATATAGAGAATTGCAACTTACCCAAGAAAATTCCCAGGAGCACAGGAACCAGTGCCAAAATCAGGGAAATCTGAACCATTTGACAAATTGCTGGAGGCTCCACATGGACATGCCTGATATATAAAAACAAGAGAGAGGCCCAGTCACAGTGGGGATCCAACGTTTCTGTGAATTTTACCTCCAAAAATTCAACCAGTTCTCAATGTCAGAGAAAATTCACCTTGGACTTCAGGCAGAAAGAGAAGAAAAGGAACCTTTTTGAAACACTCCAGAGCACTCTTCTTAACAAGGTCTGTCCACAGAAGGGATTATTTAACTAAAGCCTTACCAGTTGGGTTTTATTAGAGCCTAATTGACCCGGGGAAGGAGAAATACACAATTCCAGCTGCCTCTAGCTCTCCTATTCCACTTAAGGGTAAAGGAGCAGAAAATAAGAAGCTTATGTTAGCTTTACAGTTCAGAGGTACAAGCTCACTAGAAGCTGAGATCTACTCATAGGAATATAGAACACTTTTCCTCTCCCCACATCTTACCACATTACCAAAAGCATATTTATAAAAGTTATTTTTACCCAGTATATCATTTCTAGCTATCAAGAAAAAATATAAAACATGCTAGAAGTCCAAAAACAAAGCTTGAAGAGACAGAGCAAGTATTAGAACTGGACTCAGATATGGCAAACACAGTGGAATTAATGCACTTGGAATTCAAAAGAACTATGGTTAAGAAGCTAAAAGCTTCAACTCATAGAGAATAGACTGGTGGTTGCCAGGGGCTGAGAGCTGGGAGAAAGGGGGAGATGTTGATCAAAGAGTACAAACTTCCAGTTATAAAATGAATAACTTCTGGGGATCTTATGTATAGCCTGGTGACTATATGGTACAGCATGGTTAACAATTCTGTACTGTAGTCTTGAAAGCTGCTACAAAAGAGTAGATATATCTTGCAATATACATGGGCTATGTAAGCAGAGGGACAGAAATTCAAAGAAAGAAGCAAAAAGAAATGATGGAGATCAAAAACACGGTAACAGATGTGAAGATGCCATTGATGGACTCATTAGTAGAATGACACAGCTGAGGAAAGAATGTCTGCACTTAAGAATGTCTCAATAAAAATCTCCAAGACTTGAAAGCAAAAATAAAACATATTTAAAGAACAGAACTAAATATCCAAGAACTATGGGAGAGCTCCAAAAGATACACCACACTTCTAATGGGAATTCCAAAAAGAGAACAAAAGACATCTTTGAAACAGTAATGGCTGTTTCAAATTAATGCCAGACACAAAACCACAGGTCCAGTAAACTCAGAGAATGCTAAGCAGTATAAATGACAAACAACAAAAACAAAAACCCTAACCTCGGCACATCATTTCCAAACTACAGAAAATCAAAGATAAAAGAAAATCCTGAAAGAAGATAGAGGAAAAAAGTGTTACTATAGAGGAATAAAGATTAGAATTATATCTGACTTCTCCTAAGAAACCATTCAAGCAAGAAGAGAGTGAAGGGAAATATTTAGGGTGGAAAGAAATAACCCATTGTGGGGAAAATAGAAGTTCCTATGGCCAGCATTCTCACCTGACCCTAATCTACCTGAATATGTAATTGGCCTGCTGCTAGGCTGCTGCTTCCATGTCTGTAGGCAATAAGCTATTACTGACTGAGTCACTATATAAAGAGCTCCACCCGGTGCTCTGGGCACAGACAGAGATGGAGTTGGATTATGGACCTGCAGACTGCTGAATGCAGCCGTGATACTAGTGGTCGATCTACCTCCAGGAGAATAAACCCAGGTATAAACCCTTTTACCCCAAGAACATTCCATTGTCATTTCTGAGTCTCACTGAATCCATTGCGAACTTGCCTGGAGCTGAAACCCTCAACCTAGAATTCTGTATCCTGTGAAATTATTCTTCAAAAGCAAAGGAGAAATAGAGAGAACTTCTTAGACAAAAACTGAGGGAATTTGTTTAGTAGATCTGTCTTGCAAGAAATGCTAAAAGAAATTCTTTAGAAACACAGAAAATGCCATAAGACAGAAACTTGGATCTATATAAGAAAGAGCATCAGAGAAAGAATAAGTGAAGGTAAAATAAACTTTTATTTTTCTTATTTTTACTTGATTAAACATAATGGTTTGCTCAAAATAATAATAGCAACATGCTCAACTATATATATATATATATTCCACTATATATGTGTGTATATGTATCTATGACATATATATATATATATATATATATGTGTGTGTGTGTGTGCTTATATATAAGTGAAATGAATGACAGAAAAATACAAGGAACAGGATGAAGGAATTAGGATTATCTTGCAGTTGTAAATTACTCACACTATCTGAGAGCTATCAGTTATACTTTTTTTTTTAATTTAGTGGTTGCCCTGGAGTTTGTAATACATTATAACTAATCCAAGTCTATTTTGAATAACACTATACCATGTCACAGATTATCCACCAATCATGTTCCTTGGTATTTTCCTAAGGGATTGAAAACTTGTGTCCACACAAATCTCTGTACCTGGATGTTTATAAAAGCTTTATTTGTAACAGCCAAAACTTGGAAGCAGCTAAGATGTCTTTCAATAGGTGAATGGTTAAATAAACTGTGGTGCATTCAGACAATGGAATATTATTCAGAGCTAAAGAGAAATGATCTACCAGTCCAGGAAAAGACATGGAGGAACCTTAAATGCATATTACTAAGTGAAAGAAGACAATGTGAAAGGCTAAATACTGTTTTAATCCAACCTTATGGCATTCTGGAAAAAGAAATTATGGAGGTGGTAAAAAAAGATCAGTAACTGCCAGGAGTTATGGGAGAGGGAGGCATGAATAGATGGAGCAGAGATTTTTAGGTCAGTGAAAATACTCTGTTTGATATGATGACGGTAGTTACATATCATTATGTATTTGCCAAACCCATACAATGTACAACAGCAAGCATGAGCCCTAATATAAACTATGGAGTGGGTGATTATAATGGGTCAATATACATTTGTCAATAGTAACAAATGTACAGGCATATGTAGTTTCACTGCACTTCTCAGATACTGTTTTTTACAAATTGAAGATTTGTGGCAACTGTATGTTGAGCAAGTTTAAAGTCTATTGGTGCCATTATTCCAACAGCATTTGCTCACTTCATGTCTCTGCATCCCATTTCAGAAATCTTGTAATATTCCTAACCTTTCCATTATTGTATTTGTTATGGTGACCTGTGATCAGCAGTTACAACTTGCTGAAAGCTCAGATGATAGCATTCTTAGCAATAAAGTATTTTTTCTTGTTTTTTCAATAAAGTATTTTTATTTAAGTTATGTACATTATTTTTTAGATGTAATGTTATTGCATACTTAGTAGACTACAGTATAGCACAAACATAACTTTTGTATGCACTAGGAAACCAAAAATTTTGTTTGACTTGCTTTATTGAGATATTCACTTATTTCAGTGGTCTGGAACAAAATCCTCAGTATCTTTGAGATATTCCTGCAACTATTTTGGTGGGAGATATTGATTAGGTTCAATTTTTAAAAGTATGATAATGGTATTGTTATTTTTTAAGTACTTTTCTTTCAGACATACATACCAACATCAGATGAAGAGAGATGATGTCTAAGATATGCTCATTATCAAGGGAATAATGTGCATGGAGCATTAAATTAAAAGAAATTGTCCATAAATCGATCTTCATTGATGCTGGGTGATAGAAACATGAGTTATAATGTAGTAGTCTCTCTACTTTTGTATATGATTGAAATTTCCCTCAATAAAAATGAAACAATTCAACAATATCATACACAAAAAAATCATAGCATAAATTATAATAACAAAATGAACACACTTGACTCTAACACACGATTTAATTTATTATATCAATAGTGTTATATCTTGCTGGTTGTCCTTCCTGTTCTCTTCCCTTTTAGCTATTATGCTGACTTTTTATTATTCCCTAGAGCTTTCACCATCATTATCACTGTTACTATTTTGTGTTTCAGAGGTATCTATAAATATTTGGTTTTGCTTGTTTTTAAGCTTTACAAAAATGCTGTCATAATTTAAGTAATCTTCTGGGATTTACTTTTTTCACTCAATATTATGATTCTAAACTTTATTCACATAGTTCATTTCACTTAGTTCACCTTAGCTCCCTTTATGGGAACCCTTACTACGTAACCATAATAGTAATATAAATACCCAGCCCCAAAGTAAACCAAAAAGCTCTAGAGAACACAGACCATGATTTTTCATCAGTTTTCTCATCTTCTATGAAAAGTAAGCTACATGGTAAGTATTTAACAAATGAACATTTAGTGAGTATTAATGCATGTTTGCATGACTAAAATAGCTAACAAATGCACTTCAACAATAATAAAAAAGAAATTTATATGGTTTCCTTGCGAAAATAATTCTAAAAATTTTAAGGCAATTTATTAAAACAGTTTTGAAAAAGCAAAGGTGAGAGATTCTTGTAGTAGATTAAATTGAGCATAGGTCATTCAATTCTTAGTCTCAAGGGCCCCTACTTCTAAATCATAACATGTAAGATCAAAATATATATTTGCTTAAAGAATAATCTCATTTTTTAGGATTCAATAACAAAATTTAAATGCTGATTTTAGCATTTGGTACAAAACTAAATCAAAGAAACCAAATATCAATTCAACAAATGAATATAATAACAATTTAACTGAAGCTAGTTAATTGAAAACTGACAGATGGCTGGCACTAATACTGATTGATGCCATGAATTCCAAGCTGATATAAGAAAAATCAGTCTTCAAAAACAGAATGTGAAATATAACAGTGTATATCAACTATACCATAATAAAAATTTTTTTCAAATATGACTCCAGCTCAAACACTTCTCTTTTTTCATTTAGGGAGGATTTTACACTTGAGATAGAGGTCAGTGATTTAGAGGGTTAAGTTTTCTCTCAAGGCACTCTGGCTACTCTTATTATTCAAATACAACAGCTTTATTGTACAAACCCAAGTATCATACTTTATTTCTATTACTTTTAGGAGACTGTGATAATATTGAATTTAGAAAGGGATGACTAATATCCTAGTTGGCATTATTGTTGATCAAAGCATTTCTTTGCAAGGATCTTAAGGAGTCTTTGCCAACAGTGGTTATTGCTTCTTTAGATAAAGTCTTATAAAAAGTTCAGAAGAGAAATGATGAACTACAATTTTAATCTAGCAACTGAAACTGTTGCCCAATAATCTGAGCTCTGAAGTCTCAGTAAAGTTTGAAACCTGAATGGAAATATCCATCTGTTAAGTATTTCCATTCTTCTTTCCAGAAGATTCAGCAATGCCATATCATTTGGATCTCCGGCTTCTTTTAGAAAGAGAAACTTCCTACTTTCAATGAATTGAGAAAAAAAGACAATATTACTCTCTAGGCTTAGAATTTTTATGTCTTCCATTCTGTTTATAAATCTGTTTTATCATCAGATGGAATCACAGACATAAAAGTATTCATGAGCTCAGAAACTGTCAGTTATTAACCCTATGACAAGTTATGTATTCTCCTTGGTCATTATTCCCATTTAACTGCCATTTCCCATGATACTTATGGTTGGAGCATCAAGCCTACCGAAGTTTGATAAAAACTGTGTTACACATTAGGCTTTGAGGCTGTTACCTACAATCCAACATGATAAAGAATGGTAAGGACATGCTAAATGGAACTAGAATAAGGCTGATGGTCATTGAAATAGCCACACTGAAGTACGGTGACTTAATGTGGAGTTTCTCTAGGTTGGAATTATACTGGTATGAACACTTAACAAGCTTTGGGGGACTTTGAAGAGCCAAGGATAGTCAGAGCACCTCAGACCATCAACAGCCTCATTAGTTTACTTTAGTATGTCACACTGATATGATCATATTCTCTGTGTAATATGAAAATGATTGCAAAGCACTGGCCTAATGTATTAAAAATTAAAGTACTCTTCCTCAATAATTACATTATTTTTTATATGCTCCCACTGGTATTAATATTATAATTATCATTTTTTGTAAGTGTACTGATGATTTGTATCAATTTATTTTCTAACTCAATAAATATTGATATTAAAATATAAAAACCTTTTATATAAGCTCATAATAGAAATATCATATTTCATCATTCTTATTCCTACCTGATTAGAGATATCTTATTTTTCTAATTAATTTTTTTATGTTACAAATAAAATCTGGATCCAGAAAAAGGAATAAGACATACTAGAAATGAACACATGGGCAAATTTAAAATATTTTTCTTATTATGTAAATTCTGTTAAAATTTCATCAGTTTTTTAAAACAAAAATAGTAACAATGTAGTGTGGAGTTTCTAACAAACGCAGACTAAAACATATGACAACAGAAACACAAAGGATCAAAAGAGAGAAATGGAATTATACTGTTAGATTTTTATGCTTCTTGAAAGTAAATATACTAAATCAAAGATTTATATTATAAATCATAGAGTAACCATTATTACACAAGTTATTGAAAACAAGGTGATAAAATAGAATCAATTACTATATTCAAAACAAAGTGGAAAAGTGGAAAAAATGACATATGTAACAAACAGAAAACAAAAAACAAGATTATAGATTTAAACTCAACCATATCAATAATCAAATTGTAAAAGTCATCTCAACTAAAAGGCACTGATTGTCAGATTGGATTTCTTAAAAAGAGCAAGACCCATGTTATGAGTTGAATTATTTCTCCTCAAAAAAAAGATACATTGAAGTTATAACTCCCAGAAGCTCAGAATGTAACCTTATTTGGAAAAAGGATCTTTTCAGAAGTAATAATGTTAAATGAGGTTATATGAATGGTGTCCTTCTTGATAGGGGAAATTTGGGGAGATAGACAAGAGACAGACAAACACAGAGGGAAGACTATGTGAAGACACAGGAGGAATGCAGTGTAAAAATGGAGGATTGGAGTGATTCATCTACAGGCCAAAAAATGCTTAAAGCTACCAGAAGCTAGGAGGGAGGCTGAAACAGTTCCAGTCTAGTACCCTAAGAAGGAATATAGCACTGCTGACACCTTGATTTAGAACTTTTGGCTCCCACAACTGTGAGACAATACATTTCTATAACTTTACACTTCCTACTCAATAATGGATTAAACAAGTAGAGAAAATTAGCAAGGATGTACAAGACTTGAAAATAACACTATCAAGCAACTTGACCTAAGTGACATTTATAGAAATTAGAGCCCACAAGAGTATATCACTTTAAGTGAACATGGAAGATGGGACCCTGTTCTGAGCCATGAAAGATGATTTTAAATGACTCAATAAATTTTAAATGACTCATGTCATATAATATTCTCTGACCACAATGAAATTAAATTTGAAATCAATGACAGAAAAATATCTGAAAACTCCCCAAATATTTGAAAACTAAGCAACACAATTTTAAATAACCTATGAGTTAAAGAAAAACTCAAATGAGAAAGTATTTTAAATGGAATGAAAATGAAACATAATATGTCAAAATTTGTTTTTGACATACTATGCAAAACAGTTTATAGAGGGAAGGGAAGTTTATAATACTTAGATTATATTAGAAATGAGATAAATTTTAAATGAAGGGCTTCATCTTCCACCTTTTGAAATACCTATGAAGAACTGACATACTTCACTAAATTTAAAAAAATAATTAATTAAACTATATGGTTATTTCAATAGATGCAGGACAAAAGAGCCAATATAACTCTATGTGAGAAGAACAATTAGTAAAGATCATTGGCGTATTTCAATGACTCCGTGAACTAGAAAAGAAAAAAAATATAGAATATCAATGAAACCAAAACTGCTTCTTTGAGAAGATTAATAAAATCCATCAACTTATAACCAGGATAACCAGGAAAAATAAAAAACAAAGAACACATTGCCAATATCAAGAATGAGGAAGATGGCATCACTAGAAATTCTATGATGTGAAAAGATAATAAGGAAAGAATGTGAACAACTTTTTTATCAATTAATTTGATAACTTGGATAAAATGGCCAAATTCCTTGAGAGACACAACCTATCAGAAATAAATTCAACTAAGTGACCTTTAAGGAAGAATTAAGATTTATGTGATTATTTAGATGTTAAAATCTCTCAGACATCTGAACACATTTATGTAGTGTTTTAAAATTTAATAAACAAAAAGAATAGGTCTGTTGCTGGGAAGGGAAGGAAACAGGAGTTACTGAAGGTAGAAAAGAAGAATTAATGGTGAAGTTGGGTTATTTTATGAGCACAGAAAGGTAACATTTTAGGCAGTACTCCGCAATATTCTTAACCCATCATCCAAGAACCCCTTGGGGGTTGTGTGAGAATGTTTCATGGACATGTGTGTTTTTCCTGAGGAGAGGGTCCATAGATATTATCCAAGTATTGAGAGGTTTATAATCCAAACTGTTAATGACTACTTGATGATCTATAAGAAGAAATATTTATGGCAAAATCTGATGGAAACTTTCTAATCTGTTTGGTCCGTCCTTTATTTCAATGGTTTTATGACCAGCTGCCTGATTTTTATGAGCTTTGTAATACATATTGTGACTGTGAGGCTCTTTCACAGTGAAAAATAGGCCCTCACCAAATGTGGTATTCAAGATTTTCCACATTAAATGTAAGTATTAATGAACAAAAGAAAACTGAACCAACCAGATTCTCTCATCCCATGTATAGAGTTAACAGATTTGTGGAAACAGTCAATAGTTTAAACTATAGTGTCAATATTTTTATTGAAGATATCCTGTTGGGATGACATTAAGTAAATTAATGGAAGCCAGTCAACTTTATTAAATGTAATCAAACTGTTAATCAAACTGAACCACCTGCTCTTGTGTTCTTAAGTCCTTACAATATTGAACACCAACTTTTTGAAACACTTAAATGGTGATGGTGAAAGGCAAATATATTCATGCTTTGTGTTAGGAAATACATACACATCTCAATAAGCCTTAAGTCATCTTTTGTTTCCTCAATTGTCCTCTTTTACATTTTCTTTCTCAAATATTATAGTAATCTGTAGCTATCATGATCTTATCTTTCCTGACAAAATCTTATAAAACATTGGTCAGTTAAATTATTTATCGATGAAACAAAATATGCAAAAGCAGAACTATTCTGGAAATTCCAAGTCCCATCAAATCACTGCCCTTCAATCAATTATATTTGTAAATATCCAGACATTGAGAACAAACACCTCTGTGCTGTGTGCAGTGCTATTGTTTGCATGTATATTTCCATCTATGTCTTCTATAACTAGATGTTCTAACCTATATCTTAGACCCCGTTGTGATGGTCCTACTTTCAAATATTTATACTCAGTATAGTCTTCTCAATATTCTTTGAATTAACCCTACTCTTTAGACTACCACTTTCTTCCAATCCTTGTTTTTATCCAATGTTAACATTGTTTTTGTTATTTTTAATTTTTCTTTGTATGTCAACTTCTTGACTTTCCACTCTCGCAGGTATAGTTCTCAGCTTTGTTTTTATTTTTATTTTTAAATATCAAGAAACATGTTCGTCTCATTTGTTGTTTTCAACTGCAGCTTCCCTAACTTTTCTCTTCTACTTTGAGAACCAAGGAATGAGGTTGTGCTCAGTTGCGGTTTCATCTGGTGACATTAACATGTTTCTTTTCTATTCATTGTGTGGTTCAAAAATATATCCACACTGGAAAAATAGCCAATTAAATTATCTCAGAATAGAAAAATGTGAAGATTGTAGCAATTCACTTCGTTAAAGTGAAACATTGCTTACTAAAAATGAATGAATAAACAGATAAGTAAATTCTAAACCCAAACAAACATCTCTTTAAATATAATCTTGGAAAATTATTTTTCTTTCATTATTTTTTAACATTTCAGAGTATCTGAATATTTTGTTCAGTTTCATACAATATAGATATATTCACTTTGTAAAATTTCATTTAATCACAGATATTTGCCCAGAGTTTATTCCATTAATCTATCACTGGACTACTTCTTTCCCAAGTCATCTAAACGTGAGTGGATAGCAGCCTGATGATATTGGTATAGTTCACAAAGATGTAAGGATGGTTCCTTGCATTTATTTGTATGAAGCTGTATATGTTCAAAGAGAAAAATGGTATGACCCTATACAAAGGGTGGTGTGCCACTGCTGCTTAGTATGCTGACTTGTAGAGAAATGGACAAGAGGTAAAAAATGGTGTGGCCTGATTCTATACCTAGTACACAAAAATGACTGGATAGATCAAGGAGTCTTTCTGTACCAAGAGCAGTCCTAAATTTAAAATACAGAGGCCATGGTGAGATTCCTTTAAAAAGATCTATCCAGCTTAGAGTCCCTCCTATGACATTAAATAGACTCCTCTTAGAAACATGTTGTGCTTAAAAACAACTTAGCTGGGTACTAAATTTTAGATTAAAGGCATTTCTCCCAAAGTATTATTGAGGCTGCAAGTTACCATAAAAAGAGCACAGGTTGTGGAATCAAATAAATGGAGGTTAGATTTTAATTCCACAACTTTCTGACTATAGGATGTTGGGCATGCTAAGTGTCTGACTCTCAATTTCTGCAAATGGGGTTATATTAGCTGTTTCATAAAGTAGTTGTTTTAATTAGAAGATAAAAGGTATAAGCATATTGCATGCAGAAAACACTCAATTAAATGTTAAATACCATTATGATTAGATATTGCTTATTATTCTGGAATTTAGGGTGTACAGACCCTAATTTTAATTCCTGTCCTGAGATTATGATTTTGTTGTTTGTTTATTCGTTTTCTGTGTTCTGGGCAAAAAGAGGACCTTTAATTTATTATTACAACTCAAACATTATACCAGGATATATCTAAATGTTTCTTTTCATTGATTTTTCTTGGAATGTGATGAGCTCTTTGAACACACATGCAGATCCATTTTCACCTCAGGTGATTGTTTTTTCTTTATATTTTCATTATTACTCATTCTGATTTTCCTGGGAGTTCTTTCTTCTGCTGAATCTATTACTTATATATTGATTCTCTATTCCTTTTACTCTGTGTTTTCATTTCTGTCAATCTCTATCATGCTGCTTCTTTATCATAATTTTCTTAATCTGTTGTTTTCCACTATGTTCTGGAAAAGCTTTGGCAATTTCTTCATATCACTGATTTAATTTTATGAAATCTCATTTCTGCTTCTTTGTTTCTGCAGTGAATTAAAACCATGCTATTTTTTCCTTATTTTTCTTGAAATCCTTAATCACTTCTCTTCTTACCTCTTTGTGTTAGCCTATTAACTGATCATGTTTTCCCCTTGTGATTTCTGCTCCTGTTCAAAGAGGTCAACTTCTTGCATTCTATTGAGAATATCTACTCCTTTTCTAAACCTTAAGATGGATTATATCTTGGTTGTTTTCAGAAATACTCTCTTCCTTTGAGTGTTTAGTTGCTATTTCTTTTCCCTTGCTCCGCAGAATTTTTATATTGCTTTTGCTTGGTTTTTTCCTTTAGCTATCATTGAATGAAGCCAAATCTTTTCAGATTTTATATTTGCCAATAGATAAATTGTGTAGACTGACCTTCATTCAATTCATACATTTCTTGGATAATCGTTAAATCTCTCAAATCCACAGTGGGAGAGAAGGTTGACATACATAACTCCAGGATCAATTTTTGATTTCTTACAAGGATAAGGCAACTTTGGCTATGTACCACAGTGACTGCTTTTTATCCTCCAGAAAGCATCCTATTCCCTTCTGTACTGAATGGTAAGCTATATAAGCTACTGTAAGTTCAGGTGGTCTATGTACCTTAGTTCAGTGTTGTTTTGTAACATTTTTGTTCACTGCCTTCATGGATATTTCAGTGGGAACTACCAGCCAAATACTATTGAAATAAAAAGTCCAGGTGGGGTATGTTTTGCTTCATTCATTAATTATCTTTTTTTCTTGTTAAAAGATATTAAGAGGGGCAGAGCCAAGATGGCAGCATGAGTAAAGGAAATCTCCTCCCAAAACCACATATATCTATGAAAATATAACAAAGACAACTCTTCCTAAAATAGAGACCAGAGGACACAGGAAAACATCCAGACCACATCCACACCTGTGAGAACCCAGCACCTCGTGAAGGGGGTAAGATACAAGCCCCAGCCCCGGGGGACCCGAGTGCCCCTCCCCCCAGCTCCAGGCAGGAGGAGAGGAGTCGGAGCAAGAGGGAGAGGGAGCCCAGGACTGCTGAACACCCAGCCCCAGCCATCCAGACCAGAGCACAGGCACAGAGCATGCGTGGGGTCCTGAATACTAGGGAAACAGGGCAGCAGGACCGGTGAGTGGGTGCCTGAGGCAGACGCCAGAGAACAAAGAAACAGGAGCGGCCATTTTTTTTTTGCCTCTTTCTTTTTTTTTTGGTGAGTGCTTTTTGGAAGTCATAAAGGGACAGGGACCCCAATACTAGGGAAACAGGGCAGCAAGACCAGTGAGCGGGTGCCTGAGGCCAGTGCCTGAGGACAAAGAAAATCATGTTTTCTTTTTTTTTTTTGTAATTATTTATTTAATTTTTTTGTTGTTCTCATTCTTTAGGTTTGGCGAGTGCTTTTTGGAAGTCTTAAAGGGGCAGGGTGGGACACTTACTCCAGAGGCAGGGAATCTGGGGATCTCTGGACACTCTAACCCCCTGGGTAGCAGGGAGCACAGAGGCCCCTTAAGGACATAAATAGCCTCCCGGATGCTCCTGCTCCAACAGGGCTCCCCCA